>NC_136263.1:76438357-76463357 GCF_964187855.1 Myxine glutinosa
TTTAGATATAGATATAGTACGGGCAATGCCCTAGTAATTTAAATTAACATAAATGCAAATTTCGCATAGGGAAAAAGTAAGTACACCCTTGGATCTAATAGGTGGTATTGCCCCCTTTGGCAGAAACAACCTCAAGTAGGCATTTCTTATAAATGTCTACCAGTCTCTGACATCGACTGGGAGAAATTTTTGCCCACTCCTCCATGCAGAATTCTTTCAGCTGTGCGATGTTTGAGGGGTTTCCTGCATGCACAGCTCATTTCAAATCCCCCCACAACATCTCGATGGGATTTAGATCCGGGCTTTGACTTGGCCATTCCAGAACCCTCCATTTCTTTCTTTTCAGCCATTCCTTGATGGATTTGATGGTATGTTTAGGGTCATTGTCATGTTGCAAGGTCCACCTTCGGTTGAGCTTCAACTTTCCAACAGATGGCCTCACATTATCCTCAAGCACCCTCTGGTACAATGAAGAATTCATAGTGGATTCTATGAAGGTGAGCTGCCCAGGCCCTGATGCAGCAAAGCTGCCCCAAACCATAATATTTCCACCACCATGCTTTACAGTTGGTATCAGGTTATTGTGGTCAAATGCTGTCTTTGGTTTTCGCCAAACATGTCTTCTGGTACTGTGGCCAAATAGCTCTATCTTTGACTCATCTGTCCAGAGCACATTGTTCCAGAAGTGCTGGTCTTTGCCTAGGTCAGTGGTTCTTAACCTTTTTAAAGGCGCCGAACCCTAACGAAACCCACCGAACACTCGCGGATCCCCTCAAATTTGACCAAAAAATTAAGAAGAATTGCATCTTAATGCGTTTTCTGTTCTTCTTTCGGGAGGCGATCTGGGAAATGCGTGATTTTGTTTTGGCAAGGGCCACCCTCAAATCATTTTCGCATGCAAGCCTGCTCCTTTTCTTTGTTTTAATAACCACCAGTTTCGAAAACTCATGCTCGCAGAGATACGTTGTAACGAACGGGGTGAGGATCTCAAGGGCAATTTTAGCAATGTGAGGATACCCTTCCATTTGGCGGCACCAAAACGTTGGGAGCGTTGTTCTGCCATAGAGTTGTTGTTGAGTCTGGCTCTGCTGAAGTTTGATGAGGTCGTCGAGGTATTGGTCGTTGACATCTGCCGTTGCAACGTTGAAAGTAAACGGCTTTCATGCTGGGTATTGCTCTTGGTCGGGGAAGTAGCCGTCCCAGCTCATCCCAGCTCATCCCAGATTCCCAGCTCATCCAAGTGTGTGGCAATCGCTTGCTTCAGCTCCCCCAGTACAGAAGTGCCTCCAACTTCAGACTCATCTTCGATCACGCTCACGCACTGGTCCAGTTCGCCGCCTCCACAATGGTAACCTCTTTCGGAAAGCGCTCAGCTTTTCTTCAGATTCGATGACATTCTCTCCACCGCCCTGCATCTGGCAATTGAGATGATTGAGTGTGTCGAAGATGTCAGCCAAGTATGCCAAACCAAGGATGAACTCTGACTCTTGGAAGTGTGTTGCATGGCAATGCTGGTGCTCTTGCAAAAACAGGGCTAATTCTACACGCAAGGCAAAACAGGGCTAATTCTACACGCACAGCTCACTAACTTCCCTCGTGATAACCATCGAACGTTAGAGTGGTAGAGAAGGACTTCAAATTCAGAGCCGATTTCATTGCACAGCTCTTTAAAGATGTGATGATTCAGAGCACGGCTTCGCATGTAATTCACAGTTTCAACGACGATTTTCAGAACATTGGCCAGTTTTGGAGGCAGGGTTTTTGATGCCAGTGCGTGTCTGTGCAGGACGCAGTGCGAGACGATGATGTGTGGTGCATCGGCCTTCACCAGCGCTCCAAAACCGGAGTTGAATCCCAGCATGGCTGGAGCTCCGTCCGTGCAAACTGCAGACACCATGTTCCACGAGTGGCCGTTGCTTCTGAAGAAGTCGTCCACAAGCTTCTTCACGTCAGCTGCCTTCGTCGATGTTGTGAGAGGCTGGCAGAACAGAAAGTCTTCCTTGATCTCGTCTCCTTTGACAAAACGCACAAATAAGATGAGCTGGCTCAAATTCGAAACGTCGGTGGTCTCGTCAAGTTGAAGGCTGAATTTTGTCGGGCTCGCGACTAAATCTGCAACTACCTGGGCGAGGATGTTGTCGCTCATGTCGTCGATTCTGCATCTGATGGTGTCATTTGAGAGTAGAAGAGAGACAACATGTTTTCAGCAGCTTTTCCCAGCATGAAGTTGGCCAGTTTTGGGAGTGGCCGGTTTCAAGAAGATGGCTTCAACGCGGCCGGTTTGATGAGTGTCTCGCCAACGGTGTGCGGTTTGCCCTGCTTTGCGATCAGGTACGCAACTTCATATGAAGCGGTGAGGATCGGTTTGTCAATTGGAACGAAGCCGAGAGTGGGCAAGGTAGCACTTGCGTCGAATCGGACTCTCTTCAATTTGAATTCATCAAGCGTTGCGTCTTTGTGCTGCCCCTTGCCATGCTGTTTTTTGAAGTGTTCCCCTTAGTTTTGCTGGTGCTAGGCTGGAGTTGCTCAACTTGACATTGCAAAGCATGTATTGAGGACACTGACTTCCATCCCGTTCCGTCAAACACGTGAACCCGTACCACACGTAATCGTCCTACCACTTCCTTTTTTTGCTCGACATACTGCAAAAAATTTTTTAAAAGTAACAAACTGATCTTAATTGCGTTTGGGCAAATAATTTTATGACAAAAATTTAAAAAAGGAACATGCTTAAATATAATCAGTACCCCCTCTGAAAACTGATAAATTTTAACGAAGAAAACATAACTTATAGTTACAATGATGGGATTTATTATCTACTCAACTCCATGTCACCTCAAATCCCATAATAATATTACATAGAAAACTGTGAATTGTTAGTTTTGAATTGCGACCAAAGGAGTTATATCAGCTCCACCTAATTTTCTGAGTAATTCAATCATATTTTATAATCACCCTCCACTTTTGACTTCAATATAACTCTGAACCCTCCCTGCATATCCACAATAATTTCCAACTTACTTTTCAATTAATCAGTAACTCCAAAGTAAGGCGCGACCAATGACGCACGGCACACGGCATGCTAATGGAGGCTATTCACTGGAATTTCCAAACACCTGCAAAGTCCAAAATCCAGAAAGTAAGTAAGCAAGTAAGCACCATCAACAGAATAATTAGCAAGTTGCTCATTGATTCAACTTACTACAGTCAGTGTGAAACAACTTATCTTAAACACAGACCAGAGAAACCATGAATGGGATGGGAATACAATTACAAATAACTTTTCCATTCGTTCGTAACATACATAGCAAAATAATAATAATCTATCTATAATTCCAGTAATCTCTGTCTGTCTGTCTGTACGTCTGTACGTTTGTTTGTTTGTCTGTGACCGCTGTTTCTCGACAACCACGGGTCCGATATACTTTTAACTTGCCAGGTATATTGCTGGGGACCCGAGGATGTGCCTTTTCAAGGTTTCATATTAATCGGACAATTACTTACCGAGCTATGTCCAAAAAACGATTCAACCAATCAGAGAGCAGCGAGCTATCGCGTGTGCCGAACGTGGCGGACACACTCTGCCTCGGATGGCACATTTGACAGCGTATTCATTTATTTCACGTTGGAAAACTATGTTGCCGTTAAACTATGTTTTAATAAAGTTTTAAAACTAATAAAAACGAATTTGCGATTCATTCGCTTTCCTGCGCGTTTGTGCACGCGATGGCGATTGCTTTACCAAACTCCGGAAGCCGTTCGCTTTGGACCAAACCATTGCATGTAAATAGAGGGGGGGGATTGTCACCACTCGCAAGCCGTTCGCTTTGGACCAAACCATTTCATGTAAATAGAGGGGGGGGATATAATTTTAGATATAGATATAGTACGGGCATGCCCTAGTATTAATAATACGCGTAATTACACATAGATTCAAAATTGATACAAAAACAAAAAAAACAAATTGCAATGCATTTCGGAGGACCTCTGCCGAACCCCTGAGACTGGCTCACTGAACCCCTGGGGTTCGGTCAAACCCAGGTTAAGAACCACGGGCCTAGGTGTTCATTGGCAAACTTTAGTCTTGCCCTGATGTTCTTTCTGGACAGCAAAGGTTTCCTCCTGGCACACCTCCCATGTAGATCAAATTTGTGCAGCCTCTTTCTAATGGTAGACTCGTGCGCTTTGACATCAACAGTGGCAAGAGCTACCTGTAGGTCCCGTGATGACATTCTGGGGTTCTTAGAGACTTCTTTCAGCATCTTGCGGTCTGCTCTCAGGCTGAACTTGCTGGGGCGGCTTGGCCTGAACAAGTTGGCAGTTGTTTGGAATCTTCTCCACTTGTAGATGATCTTCCGGACAGTCGAATGAATGATTTCAAATTGTTTGGAGATCTTTTTAAATCCCTTCCCAGACTCGTAGGCAGCTATAGCCTTCTTTCTGAAGGCCTCAGAGAGCTCTTTTGATCTAGGCATGGTGACGCCGCACAGTTCAACAACAAAGAGCAAACCAAACTAAATGTCTGAGGTTTAAATAAGACAGGTTCCTCCAAGATCCTCTCTAACAATGTTCTAATCATTTGCACCTGAGTTGGTGCACCGGATTCTAATTTTAGGTATTTGACGGAGTGATAAATGTAGGGGTGTACTTACTTTTTCCACATGCAAAATTTGCATTTATGTTTATTTAAATTATACAATGGACTACAAAATGTAAATGTTTCATGATATTTGTTATATTATATCACCTTTATCTATCAATATTGTTGAAATGAAGATCAAATAGCTGTATGTTGAAATATGTTGAAAAAGTCAAAACTTTACATGGGGTGTACTTACTTTTTCACGTGACTGTCTATATAAATAAAGGAGGAGTGTCTGTGTGTGTGTGTGTGTGTCTGTCTGGATGTCCGCTTATAACTCAAGAACTACACATCGGAGAAAAGTTTTAGACACCGATTCGGAATCAGCATAAAATTCCGGTGGTTGTAGGCTACTTTTTATTTTAATATCAATGGTTTAAAAAACCGGGCCAGCTGCAATTCCATGTTGTAGTTTGTGGCGGCGCTATTGCCCCTTTCCGATCCCATGACGCATTGCGGTTCCGATTCGCGATAAGGTCTATGCGCTATCACCGACACTTTTCCACCTTTTAATCAGATTTACCTTATCGTCCATCGTAACCACATTACGCTTGGAAACACTAGCATTATCCTTCTTCGGACCCATGGCTAACACAGACACAGTAAAGGAATACTGTACGTCGCCTCTGTTTTGAATGAGAATCAGCGGTTGCGCGTACATGCAATATACTGTACGTACATATTGTTACAGACGCGGCTTAGATGTTATTTACCGAGCGGTTTGGTATGACCACGTCTGCACAGGTTACCCGATTATACCCGAACGTTGACTAATCGCGCTACGCTAGGTCAATGAAGGAAAAGACACACGGCTGGGATTAAAATGACACGACACCAGGGATACGGTTCTCAAGACCTCCGGAGGAGGTTATATTCGTTCGGAAGGTTAGATTACAACTACAAGAGGGACAGCAAAGGAAGATAGGCACTTAGACACAATCTTATATTAACCCGACAGACCACAGATAAACAGGACAAAACTGACTCACACGGGGATTGATGGCAAGGAAAGCGGGTATTCGATGGCCAGCACAAGGTGCACCTTGTGCTCAGGGACAGGATAGCGCGGCCCAAAAGATGCCGGAGGTCTCTCAGCGCTCGGAGGTGGCTCTCTTGTCTTCTCAAGCTCGGGGCGCATCTGACCTCACATCCGGTAAGTCGCTGCGTATATCCGGCGGGGAGTGACACGCCCTCGGCTCGTTAGCTCCGCCCCAGATGGAATCGGCTCGTTGCTTCTCATTGGGTGCATGCGGGGGGGTTACCGGCTCCGCCCTTGACGAGGGGCTGACAGGGAGCCCCTTCGTGGTAACCCCGTGGAGCGCATGGTCATGGCGGCTAACCGAGCTGGTGGGAGGACGCACACTCCCCCCCGCGCCGTGGTTGTAGTTGTTGTTGTAGCTGTAGTTGTTGTTGTTGTTGTTGTTTGGGGAAGAAGATGGAAGGAGGTATGGGAAGGTCCTAAACTCACTACTGGTGCCATATAATCACATTCTGGTGCAACGAAGAGTCAGAATTAATGGAAAGGAGTCCTTAACTGACATAGACTAAGAATAACTAGCAAGATGTCCGAAAGTTGTCTACGTGAGATGCGGTGGACCTGGGCACGACATTTAATGGGGGAAAAAGGGGAAGGTCGGTTCTACAGAGTGTTGTTTACAGACAATGGGACTAGGGAATGGGGGATTGGGGATAGTTGGGGAGTATTGGGGAAATAGGGGAATATTTACAAGCGGATATGGAGGCCAAATTCCATATTCGCAACATTGCACCCTTCTCTACCCTCGGGGTGTCCCGACCCGATAAATTTTTACCTATTTTAGTGTGGCACTCAGATGTAGTTCCCTCTACTATTAACTCTACCCTGAGTGCGACAGTTTTACAGATATTCACAAATGAGTAAATATGTCCCCCTGCGACGTTGCACCCTTCTCCTCACAGAAACACACCCACAGGATAACCGAATCCGGAAAGAATCCTCAAACTAAACATACAGCCGGTAGGGAGCATTATTTACAAGACTACGCTGCTATTTACACTACGATCCAGGACCTGTTTTTGGAGGAACACATGCAGATGTTATGCATAGAGAGCGCACGCATGCCAGCATCGATACACCAACCCACGAGTGCTCTGTGGCCTACGGCCTTTAATAACGTGCAGAGCACCCTTTCCCAGCACGAAAAGCACCACCCCATCATGTACAGTCAGCACCATCCGGTGCACCAATAAAGTGTCTATAAATCACCGGTGGTGTCGCAGCCGGCCGATGTTCTGCCGCTGGTCTTGCCTTCATGTGGTGCACTTGGCCTTCTTACTTCTTTAAAAAATCAAGAAAGGCGCCAACCGCGTCCATTTCTGTATTGTGGCCGTCAGGGGGCCAACTAAGAGTGGTTCACCTGTTTGGCATAGGTGCCACGTTGACCCATAGGTCCTTCCACGGGTGGTGCTTGGCCGCAAAAGAACTGCGGTCCATGGTGGGTGGCCACAAACATTGCGGTCCATATGGTGTATCGATCCAAGCAGCAAGCAGCGAGAGTGCAGGCCCACAACTGCGAAGCCAGCACCTCTCTCTCCTCTCTCTCTCTGCCCCAAAGCCAGATCCTCGGAGGTGGGAGACAAAAGAAGAAGACAAGTGAGTAAGGTGGTAAGGGCGCAAAAGTGCACGCAATATAAGATGATGCACACTGGGGGCACATGGGAACCAGGTGAGACAGGTACGTTCCTATCGTACGCCCCCCCCCCCCCACCAGGTAACCTACATGGCCCCTCCCTTACCCCTTACTGTATCCACACAACACAACACTACCCATAAACATCTACTTTACAAATCAACAAACATCCCTACTGTCTTCCCCGTTCCTCCCATATACCAAATTCGTCTTCTCTCCCTCCTAACCAATCAAATTTGCCATTTTCAACTCTCATCAAAATTTGCCATCTCCAACTGCACATCAAAATTTGCCATTACCAACTCATCATCAGTCCCTCCTAGGGAGGGAGAGATGGAATCACCCCAATGTCTCATCCACGTCGTGATGCGTCTCACCAATCCACACAGCAATTCTCATTTCCTGCACACAGAACAAAGAAAACACAGGTGTGGAGTCATCATCATCACCACAGGTAAGTGGCTGCGTATGGTGCGACAGGTTCATCAATCCTAACTATTTCCTAAGTGACTTTAACAACTTTACACTACCCGGGGTCTTTCTCCGGCCAAACCATTGGCCCTCTTACACTATGGGTTCTAAAAACCAATTCCCATTGGCCAAACTGTGGTGCTTTTCAATTTGGGCTCTCACTCCCCCGATTCATCTCCCGGTGCCCTCGCACAATTTCTGGGCTGTGGCGTGTACCTCTCCCAGCGGGTCTACCCACCTGCACACCTCCACCACTGCAGTTGCCTCCGAGCTTACCTGCTCCTCACCCTAACCTAACTACCTGGGGAAGGCCCTCTGGCGCTCTCCCCACTCGGTGCCCTCTCTGGCACTGGGCTGCCCGATCCACACCCGGGATCCTCAGGCACCCTCTCACAACTACCGGCTCCCAGAGCCCACCTGCGGCCTCACCTGGCCGACATCCTCACAGTGGTGGAGTGCCCAACCAACTACACACACTAACAGGCTACACGCCCAGCCATTTCCACGACACTAATGCACCCATCCACAACACCATTCTGCAACCGCACCACAAATGCCAATATCCAACCACAATTTACCTATACCCTCTACCTAACACTTACACTACCCGCCCCGGGTATCCGTGAAAGGGGTCCACTCTTCCCCCATCCACACCTTCGCACCATGCACACCACTCCGTACCACCTACTCCAACTCTCTCCACACACCTGTACTTGCACACCTGTGCTCTCACACCTGGTGCCACCTGCACCCTTCTCTCCCCAAGCGCATTCGCGCTGATCCACAACACTCACTACTCATACACGGCTCCACACACCTGTCCAGTTGCACACCTGTGCAATCACACCTGTTCAATTCTCACACACACGGCATCATCTCAGCTAACTACTCCCTTCTGAAACTTGCGCTTCCCAGTCGTCCCTTTAAACTATTGCGCTCCCTCGTCATTATCATCCACACTAATCTACCTGCGTCCCCACTACAGGTATCAGTCACTAACTAAACTTAACGTTACCTAATGTCAATCTCTTCTAGATCCCTACAATATAACCTAACCCACCCGGGCTAGTTTTCACTGCCATACACCCCATAATCTAGTGCTCCTTTGCCCCCATGGGAAGGGGTGGCAGGGATGCCACCCTTACCCACCGGGCCCATCGCTCACTACCAATTTTGCACATCAAATTTCAACAAATCAAAAATTTTGCCAATCATCTGCCAATCACTGTACCATTACCAATCATCACTCTGCCAATCCTTTGCCAATCATCAAATTTTTTTTATTTTATTTTTTTTTTAATTTCGGGTCCAAAACACTAACCTCATCACCCAGTCTACTCACTAATGCCTCTCGGTGCGCCAATTCCTGTCCAAAGCCCGGCTTCGTAAAGCCAAGCCATGAATGCGGGTTGTTCTGTGCCAGCGGCTGGATGCGTCCGGCACTCGGTGCAGGGACGGGGGCTTACCCGGGCCGAGATCCCACGCACCACCTCGGCGTGGAGCCATCCCACGTCCCGATCTCGACCTGCCGGACTGCCTCAACAAAAAGTGGTCGCCATGACGACCCTTTCTATCTGGCTGCCCGCTCCGCCTAGTGGAGCACGGACGCGGCCGTTCAAAGCGAGGCCCAGCACGCACCGAGGGCCCGATTCGGCTATAAGTCGTTCTACACTCTACCCCGTCTAACGTCGATGCTTCACCTGGACGCTTACACCCCGCAGCCCGTTCCTTGCTCACACATCCAGCTGTGCCCATGCTCCTCGTACCTTTCCTTACACACCCAGGTACACCCATTCCACTCACAGCCTTGGTCACACACCTGACCACCGAACACTTTGGCACACATTCGTTGCTCGCACACCTCACCAATACACCGCTTCGCGCCCCCTCCTCGGTCACCTCCTCTGTGACAATCACAGGTGTGCCCTCATTCGCACACCCAACCACGTGCCTCACCACCAACTCCAGCGTGCATTCCCACTCACGCTCTACCATTCCAGGTGTGCATCCTTCCATCCCAGGTGTACATCCTCGCTCACCTGTCACAACCAACTCACGCTCCGTTTCACTCTCACCTCCATTCTTGACAGCGCACTCACCCTTACTCTTGACAGCGCACTCTTTCCTCGTGCACCTGTCCGTCACACACCTTTCTCGCGCACACTCTCCCGTTACACCCTCTGTAACACTTACCACACCGCGCTTCCATGTGCTCCCTCGCACACACGCTACGACCGACTCACTCCTGCCAGCACCCTCACTCCTTGGCACGCACTTTTTCCTCACACACCCCAGAGTCGGACTTTCTTGCACACCTCCTTTTTCGCACACCAGACCTGTCACACACTTCACCAACGGCCTCTCACGAACACCCGGGTCCATCCCGACCCCCAAGCTTCTTAAATCCCCTGGCGCATCATACGCACGACCATATTGGTCACCACTTACACCGGGTCCTCTTCCTCTTCGCTTCTCCTCCATCACCTGCGAATCCCTCATCCGGTTAATGAGCACATCATCACGATCCAAACACAGACTTTGGACCAATTCTTTTATCTCCTCTTTTATCTCTTTCTTATCCCCTCTCCGTCGCTTCTTAATTTCGCTCACCCCTTCTTCCACTTCTTCTAATTTGTGCTTCACCTCTTTTATTCCCCGGTACGTCTCCTCAAGCTCATCCTCTAAGGCTACCTTGACCGTTTCCAGGTGCGTCCTCACCTGCCGGTCCTTCGTCTCCATTACCTCTATCACCTCGTCCAACCTCGTTGTCAGTCCCTCACGTACCATCTGACATTCCCTCTTTGTCGCTATCAAGTCGTTTTTTATGTCGTTTTGTGTCGCTTTTAAACCTCCTAATACCGCAGTGTTCCTTTGAACCTGCTCCACTAACTCCGTTTGTCCCACCGTCAGCTGCTCCACCTCCTGCGTCAGGTCCTCTATGCCCCCTTGTAACTTTACAGTCCCCTTTCTCACCTCCTTCTCCATGTGCTCCTTACAGTGCCTCACCTCCTCGCGCACTCCTCCGACCTCCTCACTCACTCCTCTTCTGATCTCCTCTCCCATCACTTGCATCTCCTGCCCAGATGCCACCCTCATCTGCTCCATTTCCTCCCTGTGAGCATCCAGTTTGGTTTCTACCCCCATTCTGACCCCCTCTATCTGCTGCCCCATTTGGTTAACTTCCCTTTCCGCTTGGTCCCTCATGTCCCTCAATTTGCCTTCCATGGTGTTTTCTAACCCCTCTAACCCATTTTTCACTCCCTCTATCTGATTCTCCTGGGCAGCCATTCTATTTTCTACCCCCATTAACCCCTTTTTCACCTCTTTTATCCCGTTGTCTAACCCCTCAAATTTGTCGTCTAACTTCCCAAATTTCTTGTCTAAACCCTTAAAATTATTGTCTAACCCCTCACCGGTACTCCTCGCTTCGTCCCTCATTACCCCCATTTGGTTTTTCATTACCCCCATTTTTGCTTCTAGCCTCTCCATAAGGGCCCCCATTTGCAACATAAAAAGGTTCGGATCCACCAGGGGCGCTGCCACGGTCGCGGGCGCGGTGACCAGCGAGGCGCCATTTTGCGCTCCCGCAATGTCGGGCACAACGACGCTATTTTGTGCGTCTGCTACCCTCGCTGCTTCGCTCTCCTCCTGTCCCTCATTTTGGTCCTGGACCGACCCTGCCTCACTCTCCCCTACCGGACCCCAGCTGTCTTGGTCTGCCATAGCGCGACTTTCAAAATTCGGGTTTTTATTTTCGTATAACAAATTCAAATTTCGCCGTTATAATTTCGCGCGGGAAACGCGCTCCGAATCGTCGATTCTACTACAAATTTGGGCCTAATAAATTTAGTCCCGGGTCCGAATTCCACTCCTCGACACCAATTGTTACAGACGCGGCTTAGATGTTATTTACCGAGCGGTTTGGTATGACCACGTCTGCACAGGTTACCCGATTATACCCGAACGTTGACTAATCGCGCTACGCTAGGTCAATGAAGGAAAAGACACACGGCTGGGATTAAAATGACACAACACCAGGGATACGGTTCTCAAGACCTCCGGAGGAGGTTATATTCGTTCGGAAGGTTAGATTACAACTACAAGAGGGACAGCAAAGGAAGATAGGCACTTAGACACAATCTTATATTAACCCGACAGACCACAGATAAACAGGACAAAACTGACTCACACGGGGATTGATGGCAAGGAAAGCGGGTATTCGATGGCCAGCACAAGGTGCACCTTGTGCTCAGGGACAGGATAGCGCGGCCCAAAAGATGCAGGAGGTCTCTCAGCGCTCGGAGGTGGCTCTCTTGTCTTCTCAAGCTCGGGGCGCATCTGACCTCACATCCGGTAAGTCGCTGCGTATATCCGGCGGGGAGTGACACGCCCTCGGCTCGTTAGCTCCGCCCCAGATGGAATCGGCTCGTTGCTTCTCATTGGGTGCATGCGGGGGGGTTACCGGCTCCGCCCTTGACGAGGGGCTGACAGGGAGCCCCTTCGTGGTAACCCCGTGGAGCGCATGGTCATGGCGGCTAACCGAGCTGGTGGGAGGACGCACACTCCCCCCGCGCGCCGTGGTTGTAGTTGTTGTTGTAGCTGTAGTTGTTGTTGTTGTTGTTGTTTGGGGAAGAAGATGGAAGGAGGTATGGGAAGGTCCTAAACTCACTACTGGTGCCATATAATCACATTCTGGTGCAACGAAGAGTCAGAATTAATGGAAAGGAGTCCTTAACTGACATAGACTAAGAATAACTAGCAAGATGTCCGAAAGTTGTCTACGTGAGATGCGGTGGACCTGGGCACGACATTTAATGGGGGAAAAAGGGGAAGGTCGGTTCTACAGAGTGTTGTTTACAGACAATGGGACTAGGGAATGGGGGATTGGGGATAGTTGGGGAGTATTGGGGAAATAGGGGAATATTTACAAGCGGATATGGAGGCCAAATTCCATATTCGCAACAATATTTATATTTTTTTAATGTGCTTTTTATTGTATTTTAAATTGTTTTTTAGCTTCTTTTATTGTTAATTTATGTACTATTTTATTTATTTTAAATATATTTTTAAGGAAAACAAATGTTTTCACGTCCGTAGGAGTGACGTAAAGTCGCACATAATGACGTTCGCTGCCCGGTCATGAAAGAAATTATGATTCTCTTGCCAAAGTGACATGAAGATCAGGCAGTAAACCTCCCAACTGAGTTTCTCAACAGTCGTCAGCCTCAAGGACTCCCAACACACAGGTTGATTCTCAAGGTGGGAGCACCAATCATGCTTCTAAGGAATCTTGATCCACCAAAGCTGTGTAATGGAACACGATTGACAATCCAGCAAATGATGCCGCATGTCCTAGAGGCAACCATCCTCTCAGGACAATACAGAGGAGAGAAAGTATTCATTCCAAGGATACCACTTATTCCACCTGACCTTCCATTCTCCTTCAAGAGTATTCAGTTCCCCATCAGGCTATGTTTTGCTTTGTCCATCAACAGGGCGCAGGGGCAATCAATGAAGGTTGTCGGCCTGAACTTCACAGAACAAGTGTTTGCCCATGGCCAGCTGTACGTGGGCTGCTCGAGGGTTGGAAAACCAAGCAATCTTTATGTCTTGGCACCATGTAAGAAAACCAGAAATGTTGTATACCCAGAGGTTTTGAGAAAATGAAAATTGAAAAAACGTCATGTAGGAAATGTACTGTGATATTGCTCTAAAATATACATGTTCTTTTCATCATATATTTGTATTATTCTTATTCAACCCGGGCGAAGCCGGGTACCTCAACTAGTATATATATATATATATATGGAATGTCAATGTTTTTCTTTTAACCCTTAGATGCAGGGGTCAAAAATCCTACATAAATGCAGCCATTGGGCCTCGGAGGCCCAACGGATGTATTCGTGTAAAAAAAAAATTATTTTATAGATTTGCTTTCTTTAATATCCTTTTTCAATCCAAGTCGATGCTCATGGATGTGTATTTGCTCACAAAATATGAATCATTGATTCGGGAGAACAAGGCTTCGGGAGAGCAAGGCTCAGAAAAGCCTTGCTCTCCCAAAGTAGGAACTCCGGCAGAATTCATGTCTAACACATGTGGACCAATGGTAATTAAGGATGTGGAATTATGGAACGCATGGACACGGAAGGGTAAACAGAGCAAGATAGCTGGCATTCCCAATGGAGGGAACATACAATTGCGGTGTCATCGAAAACTTACGTAAGGTATTGGAGGAAAAATCGAAAAGTCGACAAACTAAGTCCCAAGTGGACTGACTGGCAGGCATTCGGCCTGTGGGCTGAATCATGCCTTTGCCGAGAGGAAGCATCTAAAAAGGCCAGTCTGCAGGGAAGCCTGTGGATACCATTGGGGAGTTTAAAGGAATGATGCCCTCACTATGGGCAGCTGCAACAACAGCAGCGGCAAACGAGACTCAGGTGAGTGGGGGGACTCAGGCCGGGGGCCTGACAAGGCCCTGCAGCGGTAGCGTGCCGAAGGGACAGGGAAATGCAGGGAACCCGTACAGAACATTGACCATGGAATTAAGAGAGTTGAAGGCCAGTCAAGGGAGACCGCCGGAAATAATGCTTCCCATGAAAGAAATCAGACCGGCAGCTCCACCCGGTCCAAATTGTTACCAAAGGCTGTTACCAAAGAAGGGCTGTTACAAAAGGCAAAGAAGCATATCAAGCTCCTGCACCCAGGATGGAAAGCAATGCCATTGGAGCAATTGGTGGCTATGGCCGCACAAATGTACTCTTCCTATGCTAACTCACGATGTTACGGAGGGAACATCGTTTGCAATGATGGAACATAACTTGAGAAGGGAAGGCAGATGCAAAACAAAGAATCATGGGTGGGGAGCGCAGCCCTCCGCTCTGCCGATGGGTGGAGATGATGATGCTGACGTTAATGGGGAAGACATTCCAAGATGGCCACCCCCTATAGGAGGGTGGAGAAGCCAGTGGCCACAAGGACCCCATCAAAATAAACAGAGGTATCAAAGCAGAGGAAATATGTAGGGAGCGGGACATATTCCAGGGAACGTATGTTTCCTATTCGGCCAGGAGGGCCACTGGAAACGAAACTGCCCCAGAAACCAGCAGGGCCAGATAATGGGAAGATGGGGATGGCCTCGTGGTAAAGGGACTCAGAATTGACAGGAGGACAACAAGAACACCCTGGTCTTGCCTCTTTTAGCACTAACCCCATCAGATGGGCCGATCTTGAATCTGGTGATAATGGTAGGACACTGCCATTTCTGGTAGTCACCGGGGCCACTAGTTCTACCATTCAGGCAGATGCGATCCCCAGCGCACCCATGTCCGAAAAACATGTTAGGATAATAGGAGTATCGGGGTCAGCGAGAGGATTCCTCTCTCAGAAAAACTAACGGTCTAATGTGGCCCGTTGGAAGACCTACGTGTTTTTATTAGCAACTAACACCCCAGTGAATTTGCTGGGACGGGACTTACTTTGTAGATTGGGATGCATTGTGCGATGTTCTCCCTCAGGAGTGTATCTAGAGATGCCACACGAGAATAGAGGAGAGGTTCTGGCCATGCTGATGCAGCCTGCCCAGGAGGTATATTGGTGGAGAATCACCACTCCAGAGATTAGAGACATGGTAGAACAAGTAGTTCCATTGGGTGTAGGGAAGAAGAGGTAAGGAGATGGATGAAGGACAAGGACATTATTTCGGATGAGATTTTTGATTTCTTGCATTGTACTGCTTTTTATGATGTGGACGGAGGAGGCGAAGAGTATGAGCTAAGGGTGGAGAAGGCCTTGGGGCAACAGTTGGGCTTGAGATTGGGAAAGCCCAAATAAGGGAGAATTCCACCCCACACGTATTGGTGGTGAAAGCTAAGGGGAGCCGCTCCGAGGACATTGGGCCAAATGGGCCAATGATAGCCCACTTGAAGCAGCTTGCAGAGAATCAAAATCTACCAGACAAAAGGACACCCATCACCCGACTAGAAAACGGGGAGGGATAATGCTGGGATGGGTGTTGGCCCAAAGTGACGGGAGAGTTCGAACAAGTGACTTTACTGCCTCAAACCGTCGGGGAGAAACCCAAAACTCAGAATGAAAAATGGAAATATCTGGACCAGGTACCCCCACAACTATGGACAACACACGCTAACGACATAGGGAGGATCCATCAGACGGAGCCTATTCAGGTCTCAGTGCGAAACCTGGGACCCTAACCCCAAGCTGTGACAATACCCCCATTTAACCAGAGGCGGCCAAGGGAATTGCACCTGTGGTCGCCTTGCTGTTACAATAGGGAATTTTGATGGAAATGAAAAGTCCATGTAATACGCCAATCCTCCCAGTGAGAAATCTGGGGAAAATGACTTGACGCTTTGTGCAGGATTTGTGGGCTATATATACGTTAATTGAAGCGTGAGCTCTGGTGTTGGCTTAGCGGCTGGGGTGCCAGCTTAGGATCCTAGGATCCTGGGTTTGAAATCCTGGTCGATCGCTGAATTAACGCCAGGGGGGTTGACTCAGCCTGTCATCCTTCCGAGGTTGGCTAATTGAGTACCAGTTCACTGGTAATTCCCTGCTTGTCATAAAAGGCAACAAACAGGGTTGGCGGCAGGAAGGGCATCCGGCCGTAAAACATTGCTTCAAAAAGGGGACCAACAAAAAACAACAACAACCACGGTGCCCGAAAAAGGCCAACCTCTAAAACAACCACGGTGCGGGGAAAAATGGCCTCTAAAAGGTGGTTTTATATACGTTAATTGAAGGGATCACCCCGGTAGTTCCCAATCCTGCCATGATACCAACAGCTGTTCAACCCGAAGCAGGATAGTTCTCGGTAATAGACCTTTGCTCGACTTTCTTTCCAGTCCCCATTCACCCAGACTCCCAATTCCTGTTTGCCTTTACCTATGAAGGCCAACAGTACACCTGGTCCACCCTCCCTCGGGGGTTCTGCGACAGCCCAACTTTGTTTTCCCGGGCATTGCATCAGAACTTAGCAGACGTGGAACTTTCAGGGGGGTCAAAACTAATCCAGTACGTAGATGCTTTATTAATCTGTGCCGACAGCAAAGAGACATGCTTGAAAGATAGTTACCTTGCTGACTGCCCTAGCGGGCAAAGGTCATCAAGTAAATATGGACAAATTACAATTTTGTGAACCAAGCGTGGTATACCTGGGACATACGCTTTGAAAGGGTGAGCGGAAGCTTGCCCATGAACGCACGGAAGCCGTCTGAGAAATTCCTAGGCCCAGAACTAAGTGGCAGATGTGACAATTCCTAGGAATTGTGGGATACTGTAGAGAGTGGATAGCGGATTTCGCTCCAATAGTGAGATTCCTGCAGGACACTGTTCTTAAAACAGCGCCACCAACAGTTCAGTGGACGGCTGAGAAACAGCAAAGTTTCGAGCATTTAAAACATGCACTGATGGAAGCACCAGCATTGGGACTCCCATATTATTATAAAACCTTCCTGTTGTATTTTCACGAACAAGAACAATTTCACCCTGGCAGTTCTTACCCAACGACAAGGGGATAAGATGTGACCCATAGCCTACTACATACAGCATGCGACTGGACCTGGTAGCAAGAGGATTGCCGACATGCCTCAAAGTGGTAGCCGCGGCTGCATGGGTGGTGGAACATATGGAAGTGATCGTACGGGGACACCCGCTCATTGTTAGAGTGCCACACAGCATGCAGGCAATCCTGCTGCAGGCAAAGATGCAGCATTTGACAACTGCATGGACACTGAAGTACAAAATAGCTTTAATGCATGTGTCCAACATTACTATCGAGTGATGTTCGACTTTAAATCGAGCATCGCTACTGCCAACCCCCGATGATGGGGAAGCGCACAACTGCCAATAAGTCATCCAGGCCACCACAGCCTCAAGGGAGGACATGAAGGACGAACCGATGGACAACCTGGACCTCGTAATGCATGTGGTGAAAATCAAGTCCACATAAACTCCAGAGATCGTGAGCTTTATTCCGATAGAACTCCACACCATCTATAAAAGAGCAATAATCTAATAAGCCAGCTTTTATCAATGCATTATATAAAGCCAGTCATATGTAAGGCACAATTTATCTTTCTTACCAACTTGAAGCCAGACAAATGCAGACAATCCCCCTCCCGACAACTCAGTCCCTTTTATAAGCTGTCACCGGTTGAAGTAGGAACTGCAACAGTTATAAACCATAATTTCATCACATTGTATATGGACTGTTCAGCCACTAGGGCACTGGATGGATCTTTACGAGCGGGGTACGCTGTGTGCTCCGACCATGTTGTGCTGCAGCAGAATAGACTGCCGGATACGTACTCGGCACAAAAGGCTGAGCTATGTGTGCTAATAGCCGCATGCCATCTGGGAAAGGGAAAAGGGTTACCATCCGTGGTCACATTTTGGACCTTGTCTGCTCCACTGGATTAAATTTGCACCATCTCTATGGCTCCGACCTCACCCTCTCTGACCACTTAGCCATCACTCTGACCATCAACATCCCCGCCCCAACACCAAGGCATTATCGCACAATCAACTTCCGTAAGCTAAACGCTCTTTCACCTACCTCATTCTCATCCACCCTCTCTGAAAAAATGTCCACTTCTCCCTTCATTGACCTCCACACCCCTTCCGACCTCACTGACTACTACAACCACACTCTCTCCTCCTGCCTTGACCAGCTTGCGCCTGTAAAAACCAAAACAGTTTCTTTCACCCATTCTGCTCCCTGGTTTACCCCTGAACTTCACCTGATGAAAACTCGTGCTCGCCAACTTGAAAGACTCCGCAATAAAACGGGTCTCACAGTTCACTCCCAAGCCTACAAGGACCACATACAACACTACAAAGATGCCCTCTCCCGCGCCCGCTCTGCCTACTACTCTCAAATTATCCACTCTGGCTCCGGAAACCCAAAAGCACTCTTCTCGACAATAAACAAACTCCTCCGCCCCCTGAACACCACCACCCAGTCATTCACAGTAGACAACTGCATCTCCTTCCTCTCTTTCTTCCAACGCAAAATTGACAACATCTACAACAGCTTGACCACCGCCGCACCCGCTCCCCCTCCAACCACCTTCCCCCCCTTGTCCTGCCATCCCCTGTCTCGGTTCTCCCCAATCTCTCCTACTGACCTCTCTGAACTCCTCATAGGAATGAAAACTGCCACCTGCACTCTTGACCCCATCCCCTCCAGCTTTGTCAAAGCCTCCCTCCCTGCTCTCTCTCCACTTATCATTGCAACAATAAACTCCTCCCTGTCTACAGGCATCGTCCCACCTTCCCTCAAAATTGCTGCTGTTACCCCCATTCTAAAAAAACCTGGTCTAAACCCTGACACCCTAAACAACTTCAGACCCATCTCCAACCTACCCTTTCTGTCAAAAGTTTTGGAACGCGCTGTAGCCACTCAACTCAAACATCATCTCTCTGCCAATAACTTGTATGAAACATTCCAATCCGGATTCCGCTCCAACCACAGTACTGAAACTGCTCTCCTCAAAATCACCAACGACCTTCTCCTCTCCTCTGACGCTGGCAACCTCAACATTCTCGTCCTCCTCGACCTCAGCGCTGCCTTTGACACCATCGATCACACTATCCTCCTCACCCGACTTGAATCCACCTTTAACGTCACCGGCACTGCCCTCTCTTGGATTAAATCATACCTCTCTGACAGATGCCAGTTCATCTCCATCAATAACTGCAAATCCCCCACTGCTCCCCTCCCCCAAGGTGTCCCCCAAGGTTCAGTTCTTGGCCCCCTCCTCTTCATCCTTTACCTGTCCCCGCTCGGTCACTTAATCCGCCGTCATGGTCTCCAATTCCACTGCTTCGCTGATGACATCCAGCTTTTCATCTCCACCAAGTCCGTCTCCACCGACACCCACTCTATCCTGACAAACTGCATCACTGAAATAAAATCCTGGCTTCAAATCAACTTCCTCAAGCTTAACTGTGATAAATCTGAAATAATCATCATTGGCCCAAAAACGCTCACAAAATCCACCCATAACTTTGCCCTCAACATCGACGGTATCCCAGTATCCACCTCCCCTCACATCCGGAATCTTGGCGTCATCTTTGACCAAACCCTTTCCTTCGACAAATACACTAAACAGATCACAAAGTCAGCCTTCTTTCACCTGAAAAACATTGCCCGTCTCCGCTCATCCCTCTCCTCCACGGCTGCAGAAACCCTCATCCACGCCTTCATCACCTCCCGTCTGGACTACTGCAATAGCCTCCTCTATGGTTCACCCTCAAAAATCACCAATAAACTCCAATACATTCAGAACTCCGCTGCCCGTCTACTCACTCATTCCCGGACCCGTGACCACATCACCCCCGTCCTTTACAAGCTTCACTGGCTCCCCATCCCCCAGAGAATCCAGTACAAAATCCTCCTCTTGACATACAAAGCCCTCCATAACCTGGCCCCATCCTACCTGGCTGACCTCCTCTCCAGACACACTCCCACCCGCAACCTCCGCTCTGCTGGTACCAACCTCCTGACCCCCTCCATCCGGACCAAATTCAGATCCTGGGGGGACAGGGCCTTCTCCATCGCTGCTCCCACCCTCTGGAACTCACTACCTCACACCATCAGAGACTCCTCCTCCCTCACCACATTCAAAACATCACTAAAGACCCACCTGTTCAACGCTGCATTCAACATTCAACCCACAGCATTTAACCCCTGACTATCTCTTCTCCTTCTCCCTCCTTTTGCTTTAAATATTTCCCTATTGATTCTTGTCTTGTCTTTTTGATTCTTGTCTTATATATATGCCGTATATCGCTGCTGTTTGTTTTCTTGATTCTTGTCTTTTTGCAATTGTTGTTTTCATGTATTGTTATGCATTATGTTTTCCACTCTGTCAAAGCGCCTTTGGGCTTCTGGAAAAGCGCTATACAAAATAAATGAATTATTATTATTATTATTATTATTATCCACACAGAATCCGCGTATGCATGGAGTGCAGCATCTGATACGGGGGCGATTTGTAAAATGAGAGGGTTGCTTACATCTGCAGGGACACCTGTCAAAAATGGTGAGCTCATTGCAGAATTCATTGAGGCTCTACAGATTCTCGACACCATAGCTATTGCAAAATGTAAAGCACACACAAAGGCAGGGGACGCCATCACAAAAGGGAACGCTAGGGCAGACGATGCAGCCAAACAAGCAGCAGGACTCCCGGCCGAGTATCAAATGCCGCAGCGTACAATTAAAACGGCCGAGACAGTTCTAACTGTTCAGGACATTGTAGCTCTACAAGACGCCGCGAGCGAGGAGGAAACGTGGGCCTGGGCTAGGGCCGGATGCAATCAACAAATAGACACAGGACTATGGACAGCTGCCGAGGGAAAGGTGGTGGCCCCCCAAAGGGGTATTACAATGGCTTGCATGTCTGGCTCATGGACATGGCCATACGTGTAAGGGGGGGGATGGTGAAGACGGTTTTTCAGACATGGTATGCCCCAGGGTTTGTGGGGTAGCAGAACGACTATGCCAGAGGTGTATGATGTGCCAAAAACAGAATCGAGGTAAGAACCAGGCAAAGCAGAAGACAGGAGCTCACCCACCCGCTTGGGGTCCGTTTTACACATTCAGCTCGATTTTGTAAATATGCCACTGCAGTGGTTACCTTATGCACATGTCACGGTTACCTTATCAGTTATCCGCATGTGACGGTTACCATTACGATGGGTTTGATCTAACCCACGCACATGGGCATTTGGTTGTGTCGTCGTGACGCGCGCGCGGCTGTTGGAGCCACGCCCTCCGAAGAGGGTGCTTGTTTTATAGAAACCGTTACGACTTCTGTTCGTGAGCAGTTGCTGGAGATTACTGTACAATAAACTACCTTTTGTACCCAATGAAATGACCTCTTCTTATCGTCTTCGGCAACCGCTAAACTGGTGACCCCGTTGCCCCCAAACGTATTCGGGGGCCGAATGAACACGGCAGAGTTGCGACCGCAAGTTCTTCCACAAGACCTGAACTCGATCTGCCGGAGTTTTTACCAATGGCGAGAGGCCATGTGGTTCGCGCATCGCGCTCGGTTCCTCCTCTACGTCTGGAGGGGCAAACCAGCTCCGGGACCCTCCGAAGGAACGCCGTTACGGGGCGTTGGCGGCATGGCTACTTCGTCGCCTTTGCGCACACAGGCCGAGTACTGCTACTTCGTCGCCTCCGCGCATACAGGCCGGGCACGGCTACTTCGTCGCCTTCGCGCACACAGGCCGAGCACCGCTGCTCGCCGCCTCCGTGCACACAGGCCGAGTACTGCTGCCCGTCGCCTTCGCGCACACAGGCCGAGTACTGCTACTTCGTCGCCTCCGCGCACACAGGCCGAGTACTGCTACCTCGTCGCCTTCGCGCACACCGGCCGAGTACTGCTACTTCGTCGCCTCCGCGCACACAGGCCGGGCACGGCTACTTCGTCGCCTTCGTGCACACAGGCCGAGCACCGCTGCTCGTCGCCTCCGCGCACACAGGCCGAGTACTGCTGCCCGTCGCCTTCGCGCACACTGGCCGAGTACTGCTACTTCGTCGCCTCCGCGCACACAGGCCGAGTACTGCTGCTCGCCATTCCTACTACTGCTCCTACGGCGGATCCCGAGGCTGATGCTGCTCATCTCTTGCGCACGCACGGCTGCTTTGTTACCTTCGCACGCACTGGCGCTCGCCACTCCCGCAATTCCTCCTACTGCTCCTACGGCGGATCCCGAGGCTGATGCTGCTCATCTCTTGCGCACGCACGGCTGCTTTGTTACCTTCGCGCGCACTGGTGCTCGCCGCTCCCGCATTTCCTACTGCTGCAA
Organism: Myxine glutinosa; assembly: GCF_964187855.1. Taxonomy (NCBI): domain Eukaryota; kingdom Metazoa; phylum Chordata; class Myxini; order Myxiniformes; family Myxinidae; genus Myxine; species Myxine glutinosa. The sequence continues at coordinate 76,460,984 of NC_136263.1, forward strand.
CTCCAACTGCTACCGCTGCTCAGCACCCGCAGCCCGGCTCGGTTCCACCCGCGGCCCGGCTCGGTTCCTCCCGCGAACTACATACACGCCCGTGGCGTGCCTTCTGGGGGGGGGGGGGGGGGGCGTATGTAGTGGTTACCTTATGCACATGTCGTGGTTACCTTATTCACTTATCCGCATGTGACGGTTACCATTACGATGGGTTTGATCTAACCCATGCACACGGGCGTTTGGTTGTGTCGTCGTGACGCACGCGCGGCTGTTGGAGCCACGCCCTCCGAAGAGGGTGCTTGTTTTATATAAGCCGTTACGACTTCCGTTCGTGAGCAGTTGCTGGAGATTTCTGTACAATAAACTACCTTTTGTACCCAACGAAATGGCTTCTTCTTATCGTCTTCGGCAACTGCTAAACTAGAGGTGTATGATGTGCCAAAAACAGAATCGAGATAAGAACCAGGCAAAGCAGAAGACAGGAGCTCACCCACCCCCTTGGGGTCCGTTTTACACATTCAGCTCGATTTTGTAAATATGCCACCATGCAACCAGCTAAAATACATGTTGGTGATTGTAGATATGTTCACGAAATGGGTGGAAGCATACCCATGCAGGAAATGTGACACCGCAACTGTAGTAAAATGCCTAATGAAGGAATATATTTGTGGATATGGAATACCCTACAAGATTTCTATTGACAAGGGGGTAATTTCACTGCCGACACCACGAAGGAGGTGTGCAAGGCACTGCAAATTGACCAACGGTTCCACTGTCCATACCACCCCGAGTCGGCAGGGGCAGTAGAGAGGCAGCATGGTATTCTCAATAATAAATTCACGAAATTGTGTGTGGAGACGGGCCTTAAATGGCCTGAGGCAATCCCATTAGCACCAATGGTGATGCGCTCATGCTCAACACGCAATAGAAGGACAGGGTTGTCCCTGCATGAGATACTTATGGGGCGGCCCATGAAGGTACCAGTAACGGCGACGTTGGATTTAACCAAAATGGACTTACATTTCATGGATGGGACAGTGTTGGAATTTTGTAAAGCTTGAACAAAAGTTGCAAAAGGTTTTCACACACAGGTTAAAGAAGCAATGCCTGAACCAGCCACAGACCAGTACCACCCTTTCCAACCAGGATATTGGGTGCTGGTGAAGAATTGGAGGCAAAATACCGCACTGCAACCCAGGTGGCTGGTACCTCACCAGGTACTTTTGCTGTCACACAATGCAGTAAAAGTTGAAGGTAAGCCAGCGTGGATTCACGGATCACACTGTACGAATGCCGTTGAGACAGATGGGACTGATAGGGAAGCTATTCCTAGCCCTACTGGTATTACTGTCCCAAAACCAATGGACTGCTAGTATCCCAATAGGGGTAACAAACACATACTCGGGTAACACCTATTGGATGACAGCTCGAGTAAGGGTAAGGGCATTCAATAAAATGGAATGTTGGGTATGCCTGCCAGTCCCGACAGACAGTAATCGCGGAATAGATATGTTCATTTATCCACTAAATTTGATTGAAATGTGTGAGGCCCTGCCGACAATTGACCGAGAAAGCCCCTGCATCGTAACAAATACGACAATAAAGGAGGACAAGTGTAAATTAAGAGCCTCATCGTACATCCCACCAGTTAATAACAGGCTGGAAAGACCTCCGTATTTGACTTTATGAAATCCAAAGAAGGGGTTGATATGCCTTAAGTTAAGGGAAATGGCACCAGGTTTAAGATGTGAAGATCGGTCTGCACTCACACATTCCAGGATCCAACGCAATTAAATGTAGGAAGCACGCCCCATTTACAAATGTGCAACATGCAGAAGGATAGACCCTGTTTATGCAAAGAAAAGGTTGCACCGCATGGGGTGAGTTTTGTCTGTGGAAATAGGGCTTACCCCAATTTACCAAGAGGATGGTCGGGGAGTTGTTATTTAGGGTATGTGCTCCCTTCACAACAAATAAAAGAAACACTCCTAACACCATCGCCCCTGCATAAAGTTCAACAACAATCACTTACGGATGAGGAAGATCTTACAGACCTTGATGGGTTAGATTAGGAAAAAGCTTTAGGTTTCTTCCTTCCGGGGGTAGGTGCCATAATGAACAGTTACAGATTGGATGAATTGGTGTAAATCCTTGAAAAAGTTGTGAATGACTCTGCAGTAGTTCACTAACAAATGCTAGATACGGTCCTGGAAATGCGGGCAATGGTGATGCAAAATAGGGTAGCCCTTAGACCTACTTCCAGCAGAAAAAGGAGGGGTCTGCGGGCTAATCGACAGAGATTGTTGCACCTGGATCCCTGATCCTAAGGATGGGGTACAGGCGTCAATAGATAGAATGAAAGAACTGGGTTTATATTTGCAAA
>NC_136263.1:76468357-76580857 GCF_964187855.1 Myxine glutinosa
TGTCCCACTCAGTCCTCAATGTCTGAAGCAGCTCTGCCCGTGTCCTGGCCCTACCAACTACGCATCTCCCAAGCTCATCCCACAGGTGCTCTATGGGATTCAGGTCAGGGGAGAGCGCAGGCCACTGCATGGTGTTGATGTTCTCACCTTGGAGAAATGCAGTGGTAAAGCGAGCAGCATGGGGACAAGCGTTGTCATGCTGAAAGGTTCTCAGTTCTGGGTGGTCTAGCAGGAATGGCAGCAGATGAGGTCGCAGGATGTTATCCACATACCGCTGGGTATTAGGATTCCCATTCACAACCACCAGTGGTGTCCTGTACCGGCCTGATATGGCGGCCCACACAATCACACTTGGGCCACCCCACCTGTTTGCTTGACGCACGCAACAATCGGCATATCGCTCGCCAGTTCTTCTCCAGACACGCTCACGCCCATCAGGACTGTCCACACAGAACCTTGACTCATCGCTGAAAGCGACCTCGTTCCACTGCGCCAAGGTCCACCGCTGATGCTGCTGGCACCATCTCTGTCGGTTGTGGCGATGGGCAGCCGTCATCACGGGGCCTCTGTATGGTCTTCTGGCAGTCAGACCATAGTCATGCAGTCGTCTTCGTGCAGTATCATTGGAGATCCGTGGGTTTGCACGCCCCGGAGTTTCTGCCGCAGTGCGGGATGCTGGACGGAATCGATCCCGCAGGTGACTTCGGACCATCTGCCTGTCCTGCCTTGCATTGGTGACTCTTGGCCTCCCTGATCGAGGTCTGTCATCTGCAGAGTTGTGGAGCATGTCTTTGTCCACCAGGGCCGATATCGTCTGGTGTGAACAGCCAAGGCGACGTGCCACCTCACGGTAGCTCAGTCCGCCTTGCAGCATGCCCAGGGCACGCTGCCGTTGATCCCTTGACAATCGTGGCATGTTGATTGAAATGCCCATTTTGCACTGGCCTTTTTAAAGCCAATATCAAGACATCACGTGCAGCTCATTAAAATCATCCCGTACCCCTTGGCTAATCACTGACAGTCAAAACGGCTGTTCAACAGCTGTGCTATGAAGTGACCATTGAAGGTTCAAGTGACCATCCGTGACCGTTTTGTCTGACAGTGAGGACACTATTGTCCACAAATAAGTTCACACATTTACTACACACAGTGTTATTGTTGATATTGTTACGGATCGTGGATTTGATGTTATTTACCGAGCGGTGGTATTGCCGCGACCTAACAATTCCCCCGATTCTTCCCCAACTCACCCGATTCCACTCGAACGTTGGCCGAATCGCGCTACGCTAAATCAATGATGGAAAGGACACAACGGCTGGGATAAATGACACGACACAAGGGGTACAGTTCTCAAGACCTCCGGAGGAGGATATAATTGGTGGTGGAGAAAAGGGGTAGATTACAAGGTATGAGGTAAAGCACAGAAAAGATGGGCACTTAGACACAATCTTATCTATCCCAGAGAGACCACAGACAAACGGAACAAGACTGACTTACACAGGGATTGATGGCAGGGAAGGACAGGCAGTCGATAGCACAAGGTGCACCTTGGCTCAGGGGCAGAATCAACACGGTCCAGTCCAGAGATGCGGGGAGGTATTGCAGCGCTCGGAGGTGGCGTCTCTCTTCCTTCAAGTCCAGCGCGTATCTGACGTCACCTCCCTCTTCCTGCGCATGCTCAGCGGGGAGTGACACGCCCTCGGCTCGTTGGCTCCGCCCCAGATGGAATCGGTCCGCCGCTTCTATTGGGTGCGGGGGGTTACCGGGCTCCGCCCTTGACGAGGAGCTGACAGCGAGCCCCTACGTGGTAACCCCGTCGAGCACGCGTTCGATGGCGGCTAACCAAGCCGGAGTGAGGACGCGCACTCCCCGCGCTGCCGCCGTTGTTGTTGCTGTTGTTGTTGTTGTTGTTGCTGAACCGTGAGGAAGAGCTGCGGGGAGGTATTGGGAGGTCCTAAACTTCCTAACGGTGCCATACAATCACATTCTGGTGCAACGAAGAGTCAGAATTAATGGAAACGAGTCCTTAACTGACATAGACTAAGAATAACTAGCAAGATGTCCTATAGTTGTCTACGTGAGATGCGGTGGACCTGGATGCGACATTTAATGGGGGAAATAGGGGAAGGTCGGGTCTACAGAGTGTTGTTTACAGAAAATGGGACGAGGGAATGGGGGATTGGGGATAGTTGGGAAGGATGAGGAAATAGGGGAATATTTACAAGCGGATATGGATGGATGTAAATCCCATATCCGCAACATTGCACCCTTCTCTACCTCGGGGCGTCCCGACCCGATAAATTTTTACCTACGTTAGTGTGGCACTCAGATGTAGTTCCCTCTACTATTAACTCAACCCTGAGTGCGACAGTTTTACAGATGTTCACAAATGAGTAAATATGTCCCCCTGCGACGTTGCACCCTTCTCCTCACAGAAACACACCCACAGGATAACCGAATCGCGGAAAGAATCCTCAAACTAAACATACAGCGGGTAGGGAGCATTATTTACACAAGACTGATATTTACACTACGATCCAGGACCTGTTCTTTGAGGAACACATGCAGATGTTATGCATAGAGAGAGAGCACGCACGCATGCCAGCATCGATACACCAACCCACGAGTGCCCTGTGGCCCTACGGCCTTTAATAATGTGCAGAGCACCCCGTCCAAGCACCACCCCATACACAGTCAGCACCATCCGGTGCACCAATAAAGTGTTCATAGTCACCGGTGGTGTCGCAGCCGGCCGATGTTCTGCCGCTGGTCTTGCCTTCATGGAGCAATTGGCCTTCTGGCTTCCTTAGAAATAAAGAAAGGCGCCAACCGCGTCCATTTCTAAATTGTGGCCGTCAGGGGGGCCAACTATAAGTGGTTCACCTGTATGGCATAGGTGCCACGTTGACCCAGAGGTCCATCCACGGGTGGTGCTTGCCCGCAAAAGAACTGCGGTCCATGGTGGGCGGCCACAAAAATTGCGGTCCATATGGTGTATCGATCCAGGCGGCAAGCAGCGAAAGTACAGGCCCACAACTGCAGAGCCAGCACCTCTCTCTCCTCTCTCTCTGCCCCAAAGCCAGATCCTCGGAGGTGGGAGACAAAAAGAAGCAAGTGAGTAAGGTGGTAAGGGCGCAAAAGTGCACGCAATACAAGGTAATGCACACTGGGGGCACATGGGAACCAGGTGAGACAGGTACGTTCCTACCGTACGCCCCCCCCCCCCACCAGGTAACCTACATTGCCCCTCCCTTACCCCTTACTGTATCCACAAAACACAACACTACCCATAAACATCTACTTTACAAATCAACAAACGTCCCTACTGTCTTCCCCGTTCCTCCCATAAACCAAATTCGTCTTCTCTCCCTCCTAACCAATCAAATTTGCCATTTCCAACTCTCATCAAAATTTGCCATCTCCAACTCAACATCAAAATTTGCCATCACCAATTCATCATCAGTCCCTCCTAAGGAGGGAGAGATGGAATCACCCCAATGTCTCATCCACGTCGTGATGCGTCTCACAAATCCACACAGCAATTCTCATTTCCTGCAACACAAAACAAAGAAACACAGGTGTGGAGTCATCATCATCACCTCAGGTAAGTGGCTGCGTATGGTGCGACAGGTTCATCAATCCTAACTATTTCCTAAATGACTTTAACAACTTTACATTACCCGGGGTCTTTCCATGCCAATCCATTGGCCAACTTACTCTATGGGTTCTAAAAACCAATTCCCATTGACAAACTGTGGTGCTTCTCAATTTGGGGTCTCACTCCCCCGATTCATCTCCCGGTGCCCTCGCACAATTTCTGGGCTGTGACGTGTAGCTCTCCCAGCAGGTCTACCCACCTGCACACCTGCACCACTGTAGTTGCCACCCGAGCTTACCTGCTCCTCACCCTAACCTAACTAACTGGGGAAGGCCCTCTCGCACTCTCACCCCCTCAGTGCCCTCTCTGGCACGGCTGCCCGATCCACACCCGGGATCCTCAGGCACCCACTGACACTAACGGCTCCCAGAGCCCACCTGCGGCCTCACCTGGCCGACATCCTCACAGTGGTGGAGTGCCCAAACCAACTACACACACTAACAGGCTACACGCCCAGCCATTTCCACAACACTAATGCACCCATCCACAATACCATTCTGCAACCGCACCACAAATGCCAATATCCAACCACAATTTACCTATACCCTCTACCTAACACTTACACTACCCGCCCCGGGTACTCGTGAAAGGGGTCCACTCTTCCCCCATCCACACCTTCGCACCATGCACACCACTCCGTACCACGTACTCCAACTCTCTCCACACCACTCATTCCCTGCTCCATATATTCCACCCACCTGTACTTGCACACCTGTGCTCTCATACTTGGTGCCGCCTGCACCCTTCTCTCCCCCAAGCGCATTCGCGCTGATCCACAACACTCACTACTCATACACTGCTCCACACACCTGTCCAGTTCTCACACAGCACGGCATCATCTCATCTAACTACTCCCCTCTGAAACTTGCGCTTCCCAGTCGTCCCTTTAAACTATTGCGCTCCCTCGTCATTATCATCCACACTAATCTACCTGCGTCCCCACTACAGGTATCAGTCACTAACTAACCTTAACGTTACCTAATGTCATCTCTCTAGATCCCTACACACGATATATCCTAACCCACCCGGGCTAGTTTTCACTGCCATACACCCCATAAGCTATAGCGCATTTGCCCCCACGTTTGTGAGGGATGACAGAGTTGCCATCCCACCACATCGGGCATCTCCCACTACCAATTTTGCACATCAAATTTCAACAAATCAAAAATTTGCCAATCACTACCTATCATCTGCCAATCATTACTGCCAATCCTTTGCCAATCATCAAATTTTGTTTTTCTAATTTCGGGGCCAAAACACTAACCTCGTCATTACAGTCTACTTACTAATGCCTCTCGGTACGCCAATTCACTTCTAAAGCTCGGCTTCGTACAGCCAAGCCATGAATGCGGGTTGTTTGGTGCCAGCGGCTGGATACGTCCCGCACTCGGTGCAGGGAAGGAGGTTTACCCGGGCCGAGGTCCCACGCACCATCTCGGCACGGAGCCATCCCATGGCCCGATTTCGACCTGCCGGAATGCCTCAACAAAAAGTGGTCGCCATGACAACCCTTCCTATCGGGCTGCCCGCTCCGCCTAGTGGAGCACGGACGCGGCCGTTCAAAGCGAGGCCCAGCGTGGATCGCGTACGGCGGTCCTTTCGAACCCGCCGTGGCTCGGATCCCCGCTGGTTCTCGCGGCACGCGAAGCCCAGCACGCACCGAGGGCCCGATTCGGCTATAAGTCGTTCTAACCTCTAACCCGGTTACCGTCGATGCTTCACCTGCATGCTTACATGCATACGCTACCCCTTTCTTGCTCATACCTCCAGCTGTTCCCATGCTCCTCATACCTTTCCTTACACACCTCGGTACACTCATTCCGCTCACAGCCTTGGTCACACACCTGCCCACCGAACACTTTGGCACACATTCGTTGGCCGCACACCTCACCAACACACCTCTTCGCGCCCCTTCCTCGGTCACCTCCTCTGTGACAATCACAGGTGTGCTTTCACTCGCACACCCAACCACGTGCCTCACGACCAATTCCAGCGTGTATTCCCACACACGCTCTACCATTCCAGGTGTGCTTCCTTTCTCACCTGTCACAACCAACTCACGCTCCGTGTCACTCTTACTACTCTCACCTCCACTCTTGACAGCGCACTCACCCTTACTCTCGACAGCGCACTCTTTCCTCATGCACCCGTCCGTTACACACCTTTCTCGCGCACACTCTCCCGTTACACCCTCTGTAACACTCACCACAGGTGTACACTCTTCCTTACTTTTGACAGCGCACTCTTTCCCCATGCACCTGTCCGTCACACATCTTTCTCGCACACCCTCTCCCGTTACATCCTCTGTAACACTCACCACAGGCGTGCATTCTCCCTTTACACCCTCCGTAACACTCCTCACTACGCGCTTCCATGTGCTCCCTCGCACACGCGCCACGACCGACTCACTCTCGACAGCACCCTCACTCCTTGGCACGCGCTTTTTCCTCACACACCCCAGAGTCGGACTTTCTCGCACACCTCCTTTTTCGCACACCAGACCTGTCGCACACTTCACCAACGGCCTCTCACGAACACCCGGGTCCATCTCGACCCCCCCAAGCTCATTAAATCACCTGGCGCATCATACGCACGACCATATTGGTCACCACTTACACCGGGTCCTCTTCCTCTTCGCTTCTCCTCCATCACCTGCGAATCCCTCATCCGGTTAATGAGCACATCATCACGATCCGAACACAGACTTTGGACCAATTCTTTTATCTCCTCTTTTATCTCTTTCTTATCCTCTCTCCGTTGCTTCTTAATTTCGCTCACCCCTTCTTCCACTTCTTCTAATTTCTGCTTCACCTCTTTTATTTCCCGGTGCGTCTCCTCAAGTTCGTCCTCTAAGGCTACCTTGACCGTTTCCATGTGCGTCCTCACCTGCCGGTCCTTCATCTCCATTACCTCTGTCACCTCGTCCAACCTCATTGTCAGTCCCTCACGTACCATCTGACATTGCCTCTGTGTCGCTATCAAGTCATTTTTTATTTCGTTTTGTGTCGCTCTTAACCCTCCTAGTACCGCAGTGTTCTTCTTTACCTGGTCCCCCAACTCCTTTTGTCCCACTGTCAGTTGTTCTACTCCCAGCGTCAACTCCTCTATACCACCTTGCAATTTTACAGTCCCCTTTCTCACCTCCTTCTCCATGCGCTCCTTACAGTGCCTCACCTCCTCGCGCACTCCTCCGACCTCCTCACTCACACCTCTTCTGATCTCTTCTCCCATCACTTGCATCTCCTGCCCAGATGCCACCCTCATCTGCTCCATTTCCTCCCTGTGAGCATCCAATTTAGTTTCTACCCCCATTCTGACCCCCTCTATCTGCTGCCCCATTTTTTTAACTTCCCTTTCCGCTTGGTCCCTCATGTCCCTCAATTTGCCTTCCATACTGTTTTCTAACCCCTCTAACCCCTTTTTCATCCCTTCCATTTGATTCTCTTGAGCGGCCATTCTGTTTTCTACCCCCGTTAACCCATTCTTTACCTCTTTTATCCCATTGTCTAACCCCTCACCGGTACCCCTCGCTTCGTCCCTCATTACCCCCAATTGCTCACTCTGAGCCCTCGCTTCGTCCCTCATTACCCCCATTTGGCCCTCCAATCGCTCACCCAATCGCTCACTATCAGCCCTCATTTGCTCACTATTAGCCCTCATATCGTCCTTCTGCAGGTTGAGGGACGCCTGCATTTGTACCATAAATTGCTCCATGAGGGCCTGCATTTGCGCCATCCCTCCCACTTGTGCAGCGGGTGCGGCCGCCCTAGCAATGTGCGAGGCGCCATTTTGCGCGCCCGCAACCTCGTGCGTGAGGACGCCATTTTTCGAACCTGCCGCCCTCACTGCTTCGCTCTCATGTCCCTCAATTTGGTCCTGGATCGACCCTGCCTCACTCTCCTCTACCGGAACCCAGCCGTCTTGATCCGCCATAGCGCGACTTTCAAAATTCGGGTTATTTTTTTTTTGTAAAACAAAATCAAATTTCGCCGTTAATAATTTCGAGCGCGTGAAGCACGCTTCGGGTCCGATCTCACTCCTCGACACCAATTGTTACGGATCGCGGATTTGATGTTATTTACCGAGCGGTGGTATTGCCGCGACCTAACAATTCCCCCGATTCTTCCCCAACTCACCCGATTCCACTCGAACGTTGGCCGAATCGCGCTACGCTAAATCAATGATGGAAAGGACACAACGGCTGGGATAAATGACACGACACAAGGGGTACAGTTCTCAAGACCTCCGGAGGAGGATATAATTGGTGGTGGAGAAAAGGGGTAGATTACAAGGTATGAGGTAAAGCACAGAAAAGATGGGCACTTAGACACAATCTTATCTATCCCAGACAGACCACAGACAAATGGAACAAGACTGACTTACACAGGGATTGATGGCAGGGAAGGACAGGCAGTCGATAGCACAAGGTGCACCTTGGCTCAGGGGCAGAATCAACACGGTCCGGTCCAGAGATGCGGGGAGGTATTGCAGCGCTCGGAGGTGGCGTCTCTCTTCCTTCAAGTCCAGCGCGTATCTGACGTCACCTCCCTCTTCCTGCGCATGCTCAGCGGGGAGTGACACGCCCTCGGCTCGTTGGCTCCGCCCCAGATGGAATCGGTCCGCCGCTTCTATTGGGTGCGGGGGGTTACCGGGCTCCGCCCTTGACGAGGAGCTGACAGCGAGCCCCTACGTGGTAACCCCGTCGAGCACGCGTTCGATGGCGGCTAACCAAGCCGGAGTGAGGACGCGCACTCCCCGCGCCGCCGCCGTTGTTGTTGCTGTTATTGTTGTTGTTGTTGCTGAACCGTGAGGAAGAGCTGCGGGGAGGTATTGGGAGGTCCTAAACTTCCTAACGGTGCCATACAATCACATTCTGGTGCAACGAAGAGTCAGAATTAATGGAAACGAGTCCTTAACTGACATAGACTAAGAATAACTAGCAAGATGTCCTATAGTTGTCTACGTGAGATGCGGTGGACCTGGATGCGACATTTAATGGGGGAAATAGGGGAAGGTCGGGTCTACAGAGTGTTGTTTACAGAAAATGGGTCTAGGGAATGGGGGATTGGGGATAGTTGGGAAGGATGAGGAAATAGGGGAATATTTACAAGCGGATATGGATGGATGTAAATCCCATATCCGCAACAATATTTAAAGGTTTCAAAGGTGGTAAGTTTCTTTTGCGTTTCAGTATATATATATATTGTTGCGGTTTTGTGTTTTTGCAATAAAAGGTTAATTTCCCCTCATAGTTAGTCACACTACAACATGTAGCCTCGTTTCAGCTCAGTTATTTCTTAGTAAGTGTAAGCGTAGACCTTTCCTATGTTTAGTTTGCGTTGAGTAGAATAATGAGAGTTAGGTCTCCTTCCAATGCTTATGCCGCCTCGATGCTTTGAGTTTTGGTGCAAATTACCACGAGGCCGGCCTGACAAGTCGATCCAGGCCGAAGTAAGTCGGGACAATGGGAGTGACCGGTAAGCACGAGCCGCCAATCAGGGCTCGAGGGGAGTGGCTTACGACTGCTGCAAAAGGCGTGGTTTGGAACATTCGATACGAGCCAGGGCGTGGCAATATAACCCTGTGCCCGAAGCCCCCACCTCAGTTCTGAGAGTCGGTTCGGAGCACCAAGTTGTGAGAGTTGGTTCGGAGCGCCAAGTTGTGAGAGTCGGTTCGGAGCCCCAAGTTGTGGGAAGGGAGGCAGACGAGTTACAAGTTGAGTTCGCGGTTGAGCTTGAGTCAGATCCTCCGTTGAGTTACGAGAGTGAAATCGCGCCGTTGTATTAATCGCGCTGTGAAGGACCGCCGTGCCGGGCGAGAGACGCGCATATTTTCCTACCTGCCTTTGTTCGAGATACGCGCTGCGAGGATCCCTCCCGCCTGCCTGCCTGCCTTCGTCGGGTGACGTGCTGTGCCCGGCAGAGGGCTACGCCGGGTGAGCTGTTCCTGAACGACCAAGCCGGCGCGTTCAGCGCATGAACAATTCCTTCCTTCATCCCCCTGTGAGTTAGGCTGGGCCAAATCGGAGGTGATTTTCCTAATTCAATGTAATTTACCTAAAAGTTATGAGTATCAGGAACAAAATCATGAAAAAAAAATTCAAAAATATTGACGTTTTACGGTCAGACAGCCCGTTACCATAGCAACAGTTACAGACGACTCAAAAAATGCCTAAATTGACGATTTCTCAAGCTGTGTTTGACCCCCAGAGTTGATTCTGGTACCAAAAGATGCAGAATTGAAAGCCAAGGATGATTGGATAGCTTAACAATGTCTGTGACACAATTCAATACCACTTTTATCCAAAAAACTGATTTTTGTCTGAAATTTCAAGCATATTTATGGAAAAAAATTGAAAATTTTGCTTTTTAATCATAGGATAACCATTAATCAGATTAAATTTACTTTAAATTGTCTTTTACAACCTTGTATTGTCCAGTTTTTATCACTGTTATAACGTTGTTTAAATTTGGCCATCTTCATTTCAATAAAAAAAAGTTAACAAAAGCAGCTTACAATCATTAATTTTAATGCCTGCTTTCGGTTGTTACTGTAACCATTCATCAGGGCGTTCAAGGCGCTCTTGCACACATCAAGGATAGGCGCTCTTGTCTTCGATACAACGGCAGTGAACTCTGGGGTCAAGAGTGGAGTCGTAGTAAGACTGGAGACTGAGTTTGGCAGGAGTCTTCTGCAACTGGCGTGTCGGCACCACATCCACGAATTGGTTGGAGGGGCGTCTTGCTCAATAGTGTATGGCCCCACCACAGGACCTAATGAACAGCTGTTCAAGCGACTGCTCAACACTTGGAGTGAATTGGACCAGGGCAACTACACATTGGTCGAGGTGTCTGCTCAAGAGAGAGAGCTGGCTGGCCATGTACATGCCACCATCACCTTCCTTCAGACGTGGATGGACAATAGCACAAAGGAGACTCTTCGACACGACTACCTGGAGCTGGCACACCTCACACTGCTGTTTCTTGGAGGGACTGTCCCTGATGGTATGAGGACCATCACTATCAAAGCTCCTGGGGCATTCCACCACGCCCGTTGGATGAGCAAGACTTTATACACTATAAAGGTGGCACTCTTCCGTTGGCAGCTGGGAGATATCTACACACCCGAAGAGCTGGAAGACATAACCAGTCTCGCTGCATTCATGTCAGTCTTCTACACTAAAGCGTGGTTGACATGTACCAGTGCTGCAGATGCACCATCTAACGACATGTACCTGTTGAAGAACCTCCTCAAGGCTGAGGCCAGTATCGCAAAGAATCCAACAAAGTGGCCTGCCAAATTTCTGTCCTTTGTGACTGTGGCCCGAGAGAAGCTACAAAACCATTTGTGGTACCTCTCAGAGAGATTGGTCTCTTTGGCACTCTTCTCGGACAGAACGTCATCTGACAAGCAGACTATGAGAAGGGCTATGCTCAGGTACCATGGGACTGCCATGATACAGGAGATGCCAGCCTCACAGCAATTGGGGAGTAAAGCCCTCAAAGACTTTGTTGGTTACGACTCTTGGAGCATGTTTGAACTCTTGGGTATTGACTCCAGTTTTGTCAAGCTCCCCGTTGCACAGTGGCCCACCTCAGACAGCTATCGTCATGGCAAGGAAGTTGTGGCCAAACTCCCAGTTGTCAATGACGCAGCAGAGCGGACACTTGGACTCGCCACAGATTTGAACACTAACAAGGCCCCCACATCTGAGGCGCAGCTCCAGGCTCTATACAGGGTTGTGAAGGGCGTCAGGGAGAAGCTGCATGGACTGGCAGCATCCACTGAGGTTGTGACTAAGAAGTCATTGGCCTCCATTGATTACAATTGGGACTAGGTTTTTTATTTTGTTATCAATGTTCAATGTCAGACCTTAAATTTGAGACAAAAAAGCTTAATCAATGACAAAAGTTAATTTAAAGTACATTTAATTTGATTATAGCTCTGATTAATGATTATCCTATGATTAAAAAGCAAAATTTTCATTTTTTTTTCAAACAAATGCCTTAAATTTGAGATAAAAATGAGTTTTTGGGATAGAAGTTGTATTGAATTGTGTCACAGACATTGTTAAGCTATCCAATCATCCTTGGCTTTCAATTCTGAATCTTTTGGTACCAGAATCAACTCTGGGGGTCATACACAGCCTGAGAAATCATCGATTTTAAGAATTTTTTGAGTCGTCTGTAACGGTTGCTATGGTAACGGGCTGTTTTACCGTAAGACGTCAATAATTTTGAAAAAAAATTTCATGGTTTTGTTTTTGTTACCAGCCACAACTTTTAGGTAAATTACAACCTTGTAGTATGAAAAATTGAAAATCACCCCTGATTTGGCCCAGCCTACTGTGAGTGTGAATGGGCCCATTGTCTGGGTGGATAAGTTAAGACTGACAAAGCTCTGCCCTGTGTCTCTGTTTCTTCTACCAATCATTGTAAATAATAATTAAACCTGTTATTTCTTTGATTCGACCGTCTCGTGTTTTCCATCATTGACTTAGCATGGTACGAACTATATCGCTCTAATCGGGTTCCAATAATAAGGTAACTGCACGGACCACGTGGTACGCAATCCGCTCGGGTGTACTCAAATTACGCGCGGTTCGTGCGAGACTTGATGCCCGCTTCCGCGGCGGCGTGGGTACTTAGGTACGTGCGAAAAGTGTCCCGAAACCCTGTCCCGCGTCTGACCGGAAGTGGCGACTCAAGTCTCGCGGTTGCGACAACCCAAGGAGAACAAGGGGCTTAATCTCCCCTTGGTAATGGAATGGGGTCGCGCAAAACCGTAACAATATATATAAATTTTTTAATCAGAAACAGAAACAGAAAGTAAGACCATAAAATAATTTTTGGAGAACAAGGTTATACAGTTGGTGTTCTCCAAGTGCTAGACTAGCTACCCCAGAGTCCAGACACAAGTCCTATCATGGCCATGTGGGATCACCTGGAGATAGCCAAGAATAAGAGGAACCAAACTAACCAGACAGAATAGTAGGGGTGAGTTAAAGAAACATGTTCAGATATCACCCTTATTTTAATATTACATGTTTGTGAACTTAATTTGCCATGTTATTTTAATATTCTTTACATGTCACCTCAATGTACTACGGTTAGGGTGCTGGCTTGGGATCCTAGGATCGTAAGTTTGAATCCTGGTCGATCGTTGTAATAACGCCAGGGGGGTTGAATCAGCCTGTAATCCTTCTGAGGTCGGCTAATTGAGTAGCAGCTTGCTGGGATGAATGATCCTGGTGTGTACTCTGATTTAGAATAGGTACACCATATCCCTGCACATCGTCAGAGGCGACTAAGGGTTGGCATCAGGAAGGGCATCCGGCCATAAAAACATTGCCTCAAACAGGGAACCATGATTGTCATGGGGCCTGCAAGGCTAACCCCCATTCTACGCAAGGCTAACTCCCGTTCTAGTGGGGAAAATGGCCTTAAAACGATAACACATATATACATATATATATATATATATATATATATATATTGTAACGATTTTGAGAAGTGTGTAACGATTTTGAGAAGTGTGTAACGAATTTGAGAAGTGTAACGGTTTTTGAGAAGTGTAACAATTTTGGAGGAAGTGTAACGAATGTGAAAACGTTACAATGTGAACGTTACAAACGTACGGTACCACCCTGTTAATGTAAATAATGGTCGCAGTCAGCGTCCTAGTTAATTGCATGGAATATACACGCAGGTCACGATATATCTTTTAAATAGTGTATTTCCTTATTCCATGTAGGCTAAGTATGTGTTTTCCCACTAGATTGACTTTGCATTGTATCAAACAAAATAAGCGTAGGCCCTTCCAATTTCCCCAAAACCTCCCTTCCATTTGCCTTCCGCATTTTGTTCGGTTTTTCTCTTCAACCACCATTGGCCACGAGGTAAGGTTGGAGAAGAAAGGCGTGTCTCCACCTCGTCAGAAGAGGGCAGGAGTGAACCGGCCCTAACAGCCAATCAACACCGCCGTGAGTGACCCGGTAGGCGTGCCCTCGGAGTCGGCGGCTTGATTTCGCCCGAGGTGATAAAAGCGACTGCAGGGGACTGCTTTGAAGAGATGAGCTGGAGATGACCCTGGGAGAGGAGCAAAGAGGCTGCACCAAAGAGAGGCGGTGAGATGCGAAACGCTCCAAGCCAAAGAGGAGAGGTACTCGGAAAGGAAACCAGCTTTGGAGAGACGCGCTGAAAGGAGGGAGACGGCTCCACCAGGAAGAAGAGGAGCAGGTGTGCCGAGCCAGCGCGTGACGTCTACAGCAGCGGATACGCGACGGAGGATTTTCCCGCCAAAAACCACGAGGAATTGAGAGCTGCTACCTCCGGCCTGGCCTCCCTCTCCAGCAATCTACCTCAAGCCCTACCTGCCTGCAATATCCCCCCGTGTAAGTGTGAACGTCGTCTGTCCTACTCGTTGTCTTGGGGTTAAGTAAAAATGAATAGGGTAAGTTAAGGATTCGCTGTGTCACTGTTTCTTCCATCCTTTGCTTGTGTGCGTATAATAAATCTGTTCTTCCTCCGTATTCTTCTTCTTCTTTTTCATTCTCTTGCGATCGCTTTAGAGATTTCCCGATTGAATATCCGTGGGGCGATCTGGTCAACGTCGGGTGAAATCGGGTTTTAATCGGGGAGTAACTGTTCGGACGCGGTTAAATACACCACCGCTCGGTCAATATAACATCTAAAAGCCGCGTCTGTAACAATTGGTGTCGAGGAGTGAGATTCGGACCCGGGACTAAATTTTTTTAGGCCCAAACGTTGGGAAGTAGAATTGAGCCGGAGCGCGTTTGTTGCGCTCGAAATTATAACAGCAAAATTTGGATTTGTTTTACGAAAACTCGAATTTTGCAAGTCGCGCTATGGCGGATCAAGACGGCTGGGGTCCGGTAGGGGAGAGTGAAGCAGGGTCGGTCCAGGACCAAATTGAGACACGTGAGGAGAGCGAAACAGCGAGGGTAGCAAGCACGCAAAATGGCGCCTCGCTGGTCACCGCGCCGGCGACCGTGGCAGCGCCCCCGGTGGATTGGAACTTGTTTTTTATACAAATGAAGGCCCTTATGGCCCAGAATAATGAAGAAATGGCAAACAGAATGGGGAACCGGATGGATGCTCAGGGTGAGCGATTGGAGGACCAAATGGGGGTAATGGGGAACCGGATGGATGCTCAGGGTGAGCGATCGGAGGACCAAATGGGGGTAATGGGGAACCGGATGGATGCTCAGGGTGAGCGATTGGAGGGCAAAATAGGGGTAATGAGGGACGAAGCGAGGGGTACCAGTGAGGGATTAGACAATAATTTTAAGGGATTAGACAATAATTTTAAGGGATTAGACATGAAATTTGGGAAATTAGACGATAGATTAGGGGAAATACAGGAGGGGTTAACGGGGGTAGAAAACAGAATGGCCGCTCAAGAGAATCAAATGGAAGGGATGCAAAAAGGGTTAGAGGGGTTAGAAAACAGTATGGAAGGCAAATTGAGGGACATGAGGGACCAAGCGGAAAGGGAAGTTAAACAAATGGGGCAGCAGATAGAGGGGGTCAGAATGGGGGTAGAAACCAAACTGGATGCTCACAGGGAGGAAATGGAGCAGATGAGGGTGGCATCTGGGCAGGAGATGCAAGTGATGGGAGAGGAGATCAGAAGAGGAGTGAGTGAGGAGGTCGGAGGAGTGCGCGAGGAGGTGAGGCACTGTAAGGAGCGCATGGAGAAGGAGGTGAGAAAGGGGACTGTAAAGTTACAAGGGGGCATAGAGGTCCTGACGCAGGAGGTGGAACAGCTGACGGAGGGACAAAAAGGACTAACGGAGCAGGTTCAAAGGAACACTGCGGTATTGGGAGGTTTAAAAGCGACACAGAACGACATAAAAAACGACTTGATAGCGACGAAGAGGGAATGTCAGATGGTACGAGAGGGACTGACAACGAGGTTGGACGAGGTGGTAGAGGTAATGGAGACGAAGGACCGGCAGGTGAGGACGCACATGGAAACGGTCAAGGTAGCCTTGGAGGACGAGCTTGAGGAGACGTACCGGGGAATGAAGGAGGTGAAGCAGAAATTAGAAGAAGTGGAAGAAGGGGTGAGCGAAATTAAGAAGCGACGGAGAGAGGATAAGAAGGAGATAAAAGAGGAGATAAAAGAATTGGTCCAAAGTCTGTGTTTGGATCGTGATGATGTGCTCATTAACCGGATGAGGGATTCGCAGGTGATGGAGGAGAAGCGAAGAGGAAGAGGACCCGGTGTAAGTGGTGACCAATATGGTCGTGCGTATGATGCGCCAGGGGATTTAATAAGCTTGGGGGTCGAGATAGACCCGGGTGTTCGTGAGAGGCCGTTGGTGAAGTGTGCGACAGGTCTGGTGTGCGAAAATGGAGGTGTGCAAGAAAGTCCGACTCTGGGGTGTGTGAGGAAAAAGTGCGTGCCAAGGAGTGAGTGTGCTGGCGAGAGTGAGTCGGTCGTAGCGCGTGTGCGAGGGAGCACATGGAAGCGTGGTGTGGTGAGTGTTACAGAGGGTGTGACGGGAGAGTGTGCGCAGGAGTGTGCGCGAGAAAGGTGTGTGACGGACAGGTGCATGAGGAAGAGTGCGCTGTCAGAAGTAAGGAAGAGTGTCCACCTGTGGTGAGTGTTACAGAGGGTGTGACGGGAGAGTGTGCGCAGGAGTGTGCGCGAGAAAGGTGTGTGACGGACAGGTGCATGAGGAAAGAGTGCGCTGTCAGAAGTAAGGAAGAGTGTCCACCTGTGGTGAGTGTTACAGAGGGTGTAACGGGAGAGTGTGCGCGAGAAAGGTGTGTGACGGACAGGTGCATGAGGAAAGAGTGCGCTGTCAAGAGTAAGGGTGAGTGCGCTGTCAAGAATGGAGGTGAGAGTAGTGAGAGTGACAAGGAGAGTGAGTTGGTTGTGACAGGTGAGCGAGGATGTACACCTGGGATGGAAGGATGCGCACCTGGAATGGTAGAGCGTGAGTGGGAATGCACGCTGGAATTGGTAGTGAGGCACGTGGTTGGGTGTGCGAATGAGAGCACACCTGTGATTGTCACAGAGGAGGTGACCGAGGAGGGGGTGCGAAGAGGTGTATTGGTGAGGTGTGCGAGCAACGAATGTGTGCCAAAGTGTTCGGTGGTCAGGTGTGTGACCAAGGCTGTGAGTGGAATGGGTGTGCCTGGGTGTGTAAGGAACGGTACGAGGAGCATGGAAACGGCTGGATGTGTGAGCAAGGAACGGGCTGCGGGGTGTAAGCGTCCAGGTGAAGCATCGACGTTACACAGGTTAAAGGTTAGGTCGACTTTTAGCCGAATCGGGCCCTCGGTGCGTGCCGGGCTTCGCGTGCCGCGAGAACCAGCGGAGATCCGAGCCACGGCGGGTTCGAAAGGACCGCCGTGCGCGATCCACGCTGGGCCTCGCGTGGAGCGGCCGCGTCCGGGCTCCACTAGGCGGAGCGGGCAGCCCGATAGGAAGGGTCGTCATGGCGACCACTTTCTATTGAGACGTGCCGGCAGGTCGAGATCGGGACATTGGATGGCTCCACGCCGAGGTGGTGCATGGGATCTCGGCCCGGGTAAGCCTCCGTCCCTGCCCCGAATGCGGGACGTATCCAGCCGCTGGCGCAAAAGAACCCGCGTTCATTGCTCGGCTGTACGAAGCCGGGCTGTAGATGTGAATTGGCGCACCGAGAGGATGTAATAAGTAGACGGACTGTGATGATGATAGTAGTGATTTGAAACGAAATTTAGAAAAGTGAATAGAATTGGCAGTAAATGGAAAATTTTTGAATTGGTTGGAATTTGGACGAGCAAAATTGATAGTGAGATGCCCCGCGGTGGTGGGATGGCAACGCTGTCATCCCTCACAGACGTGGGGGCAAATGCGGAATAGTTTATGGGGTGGCTATGACAACCGAGCCAGGGAGGGCTTGGATAATGATAGGGATCTAGCGAAGATGACATTAGGTAACGTTAAGTTTAGTTAGTGACTGATACCTGTAGTGGGGACGCAGGTAGATTAGTGTGGATGATAATGACGTGGGAGCGCAATAGTTTAAAGGGACGACTGGGAAGCGCAAGTTTCAGAGGGGAGAAGTTAGCTGAGATGATGCCGTGTGTGTGAGGATTGAACAGGTGAGAATGGAACAGGTGTGATTGCACAGGTGTGCAACTGAACAGGTGAATGGAGCAGTGTATGAGGGAGTAGTGGTGATTGCGTGTTGTGCTGACCAAATGGTCCAGGAAGAAAGGAGGGTGCAGGTGGCACCAGGTATGATTGCACAGGTGTGCAACGACAGGTGAATGGAGGACAGGTGTGTGGAATAAATGGTTGTATGGAATAAATGGTATGGAGTAGTGGAATGGATGGTCGGGGAGTGAGAATGGTGGAAATTGTGGAGTGGAGTGGATGGTGCGAAGGTGTGAATGGGGGAAGAGTGGACCCCCATCACGGATACCCGGGGCGGGTAGTGTAAGTGTTAGGTAGAGGGTACAGGTAAATTGTGGTTGGATATTGGCATCTGTGGTGCGGGTGACAGAATGGTATGTGGATGGGTGCGTTGGTGTTGTGGAAATGGCTGGGCGTGTAGCCTGTTAGTGTGTGTAGTTGGTTTGGGCACTCCACCACTGTGAGGATGTCGGCCAGGTGAGGCCGCAGGTGGGCTCTTGGAGCCGGTAGTAGTTGTTGTGGATGGGGCCCGAGGATCCGGAGGACGGACCCGGGTAGCCCAGTGCCAGAGGGCACCATGGGGTGACAGAGCCAGGAGAGGGGCTGTCCCCAGTTAGTTAGGTTAGGGTGAGGAGCTAGGTAAGCTCGGGTGGCAACTACAGTGGTGGAGGTGTGCAGGTGGGTAGACCTGTTGGGAGAGGTACACGTCGCAGCCCAGAAATTGTGCTAGAGCACCGGGAGATGAATCGGGGGAGTGAGACCCCAAATTGAGGAGCACCACAGTTTGGTCAATGGGAATTTGGTTTTTAGAACCAATAGAGTAAGTGGCCAATGGATTGGCAGGGAAAGACCCCGGGTAGTGTAAAGTGTGTTAATGTCATTTAGAAAGTAGTTAGGATGAAGGATCTCCTCGCACCATCTGCATCCACTCACCTGGGGTGACAGGTACTCCACACCATGCCATGTTTTGATTATTTTTTATGATGCAAATGGTTGGATTGTGAGACGCATCATGACGTGGGTGTGACATTGTGCGTAATTCCATCTCTCCCTCCTTATGAGGATTGATGATGAATTGGTGATGGCAAATTTTGAAGTAAAGGGATTGTGGAGACGAATTTGGTATAGGGGAAATATGGGGAAGACGTGACAGTAGTGACGAATTTGTAAATGTGTAGATTTTTGTACATATGGGGTGAGAACAAGGGTAGGGTAGGTGACAGGGGGGTGACGTACGGTAGGGACGAGCTTTCTCACTTCGGCCTCCGTACGCATTTCACCTTGCATTGCCTTATTGACGTGTACCCTTGTGACCTTACCCCTCGCTCAATTGTCTTTCTTTTGTCTCCCACATGACCTGTGCGCCATTGGGTGCCGATGGGAGCGTGCGTGAGGTGGCCATTGTGCGCCCGAGATTCCCAGAACCAGCATGCATTGCGTTGATGTACCACTTTATGGACCGCTGTTCTGCGGCCAAGTACCACTTGATGGACCCCAGGTTCTGGGGCAGGGCACCTCTGTTGGAAACCGGCCATAGTGGCCAGGGAATCTTGCTTGCGGACCTCGGTAAGGTGGCACCTATGCCAAACAGGTGGACCACCCTTAGTTGGCCCCTGAGGCCCTAAATAAAAATGGACACAAGTTGTGCTTTTTATTATTTCCAACTAGGCCGCATGAAGCCAGAAGACGTCGGAAAGAACACCGGCCCAGCGGAGAAAGAGAAGACCACCACCAGTTGTTTTGTTGTGTTTATTATGAGCCATGGTGACTGCGCACTGGATGGTGCTTTTGGGTGCTTTGGTGGTATTGGTACTGGTGCATCGATGCAATGCGTGCTGTCTCCTCCCTCCCAACAGGAATTTCTTTCTCTTGTTCCCTAAAAAGAAAAAAAAAGAAAAACAAAACACAGGTCCTGGGTTGCGTTGTAAATAAGAAATCACGTCATTGTAAATAATGCTCCCCACCGTAGATGTATAGTTTGAGAATAATTCCGTAATTCGGTTAGCTGTGGGCTTGAGTCTGTTAGACAGGATGCAATGCAATAGGGGGACATACTTATTTGTGTTTTAAAATTGTCACACTCAGGGTCAGGTTAATTGTAGAGGGAATTACACCTACGTGTCACACTAAGTTAAAGTTTAATAGGTCCGAGGACGGACCTGAAGAAAGGGGGGTGCAGTGTAACGATTTTGAGAAGTGTGTAACGAATTTGAGAAGTGTAACGGTTTTTGAGAAGTGTAACAATTTTGGAGGAAGTGTAACGAATGTGAAAACGTTACAATGTGAACGTTACAAACGTACGGTACCACCCTGTTAATGTAAATAATGGTCGCAGTCAGCGTCCTAGTTAATTGCATGGAATATACACGCAGGTCACGATATATCTTTTAAATAGTGTATTTCCTTATTCCATGTAGGCTAAGTATGTGTTTTCCCACTAGATTGACTTTGCATTGTATCAAACAAAATAAGCGTAGGCCCTTCCAATTTCCCCAAAACCTCCCTTCCATTTGCCTTCCGCATTTTGTTCGGTTTTTCTCTTCAACCACCATTGGCCACGAGGTAAGGTTGGAGAAGAAAGGCGTGTCTCCACCTCGTCAGAAGAGGGCAGGAGTGAACCGGCCCTAACAGCCAATCAATACCGCCGTGAGTGACCCGGTAGGCGTGCCCTCGGAGTCGGCGGCTTGATTTCGCCCGAGGTGATAAAAGCGACTGCAGGGGACTGCTTTGAAGAGATGAGCTGGAGATGACCCTGGGAGAGGAGCAAAGAGAGGCGGTGAGATGCGAAACGCTCCAAGCCAAAGAGGAGAGGTACTCGGAAAGGAAACCAGCTTTGGAGAGACGCGCTGAAAGGAGGGAGACGGCTCCACCAGGAAGAAGAGGAGCAGGTGTGCCGAGCCAGCGCGTGACGTCTACAGCAGCGGATACGCGACGGAGGATTTTCCCGCCAAAAACCTCGAGGAATTGAGAGCTGCTACCTCCGGCCTGGCCTCCCTCTCCAGCAATCTACCTCAAGCCCTACCTGCCTGCAATATCCCCCCGTGTAAGTGTGAACGTCGTCTGTCCTACTCGTTGTCTTGGGGTTAAGTAAAAATGAATAGGGTAAGTTAAGGATTCGCTGTGTCACTGTTTCTTCCATCCTTTGCTTGTGTGCGTATAATAAATCTGTTCTTCCTCCGTATTCTTCTTCTTCTTTTTCATTCTCTTGCGATCGCTTTAGAGATTTCCCGATTGAATATCCGTGGGGCGATCTGGTCAACGTCGGGTGAAATCGGGTTTTAATCGGGGAGTAACTGTTCGGACGCGGTTAAATACACCACCGCTCGGTCAATATAACATCTAAAAGCCGCGTCTGTAACAATATATATATATATATATATATATATATATATATATATATATATATATATATATATATATATATATATATATATATATACTAGCTTGGTGAGGCGAGCGCGTCGTTACTGAGGAACGGGCTTATTTTAGCTGAGGACTGTACCTGAGTTGCTGTGTTGTCATGATTTACACAAATCATCATACAAACAATTATTTTGCACAAATGTATTTGTTGTGTTTGTGATATTACATTTTTTATAGGCAATTTAGGTTGAAGATTTAGGATGAATGTTTTTTTTTTTTTCAAGAAAGAACCCCTCAGCACATACCTAGGGGAGGGGTTGGTGCAGACTGGAAGTTTGGGTCGATTACACCTCACGACCACGTAATTCAAAACACCTCACCACCAAGTAATTCAAAACACCTCACCACCAAGTAATTTAAAACACCTCACAGCCATAAAACACGTAATAAAAACACCTCACCACCACGAAATTCAAAACACCTCACCACCACGTAATTCAAAACCCCTCATCACCAACTAATTCAAAACACCTCACCACCACATAATTAAAAACATCTCACCACTACGTAATTATAAATATCTCACCACCACGTAATTCAAAACACCTCACCACCACATCATTAAAAACATCTCACCACTACGTAATTATAAATATCTCACCACCACGTAATTCAAAACACCTCACCACCATGTGATTTTAAAACACCTCACCACCACATAATTAAAAACATCTCACCACTACATAATTATAAATATCTCACCCCCACGTAATTCAAAACACCTCACCACCACATAATTAAAAACACCTCACCACTACGTAATTATAAATATCTCACCACCACGTAATTCAAAACACCTCACCACCATGTGATTTTAAAACACCTCACCACCACGTCATTTAAAAACACCTCACCACCACATAATTCAAAATACCTCACCACCACGTGATTCAAAACCACCACAACGTTATTAAAAACACTTCACAACCACGGAAACAAAAGTTTGAGGGAGTCGTTAAGTGACAACACAGACACTGCCCAGATGTGTCGATATATAGATAAATGACTGTACCCGAGTTGCCGTTTTGTCATGGTTTAAACTAGAGTCCCTGTATAAAGAGAGTTGTGTCAACTCAAATTTGGACGCCATTTTGTGTCTAAGTGTGTCGGATTTGATATACATGTACATTCGCGATATGGGGTGATATATTCTAAACCTGCTAAAAAAAAATTTACTACACATATTTAGTCTTATTATTACATACAGGTGATATTTGTTTTGTCAAAAACTCAGCTATTGCCGTGAAAAAGAGCTGTGTGGTGATATTAAAAGTGGTATGGCAATGCATATTACAAGCCAACACTGCATATAAGACCTAACATTATAAGTAAGACAAACCAATGCTGTCGTTCTCTGAATTTTAATAACTTTTAGAAAGGAGTGTGGCCATTTTGCCCACACTCCTTTCTAAAAGTGTGGGCATAACATAAGAGTGTGGAGTGTGGGCAAAATCCCAAAATCCAATCTAATCCTCTCCATAAGAAAGGAGTGTGGGCATAACCAACACAGTGTAATTTGAATGAGCTGTCATGTACTAGTACTTCCACAACAGAAAATCACATGGACAATCTTCCGGAAGATGGCCAGACAAATCGCTAGCTCTATCGACCACATGTATATTGATATCAAACAGGGATAACAGCTTTTGAAAGTTGAGCCAGTTTTAAATGTGGGTACACAAATACACCTGTTTTACTGCATTAATCACCTAGAAATATTGTATGTTTTGGGAACGATAGCTGTCACCAGGTTAAATATATAGGGATTGTCCAATGTGCAAAATCTTCCATCACTACAATTTGGCCATAAATCCCGGGGTGGGAAATATTTGAGCAAATATGCCACAAGACGCATGAGCACTGTACAAAGCAAACAATAACTCGTCAAATTTTGGACGTATGGGTGGCTGCACAACCCGCAAAAAAATTGAGCAGGTCCCCCCCTAAAATTGCTTTTATGATTGCCAATTAGGCTAAAGATTTTAAACCAAAAAAATAACTTGCCTCGGAATAAGTTTTGAATGGACGGACAGACAACTGAAAACAAAACGGACTATGGGTTTCCCACCCCTATAAAATCAAAATTAATTCCCTGTGAAAAAGTACAGTGACATTGCCCGCAGACTACCCAACCGCAGACCAGGCAATGTCACTGTACCGGGACATTTCATCAATCAATGACAATATGCGGTCCGCTAGGACTACCCGAAAAAAATTGAGCAGGGTTCTTCCCACGGAAATGCAGTTTTGGTCAGCTCCTTGAAGATTATAAACAAACACAAATCACTTCCCTTTAAAAGGGTTTTCAACGGACAGACAACCAAAAAAAAACCGAGCAGATAGAATTGCTTTTGAACATCGATCATCAAGCGGCGTGGGCCTACCTGGCAGAGTCTCGAGGAGTCGATCGCTTTCCAGCTCTTTCGTCTGACTTTCGCTTCCCAAATTTGTCTTCTGACTTTATCACTTGGAAATCTATACATCTTATATTTCCCAGATTGGTTTGAACAACCAAAAGCAGAACAACCAGTCATTTTGTTTGGCAATAAACAACATTCCCGTACCAAGCTGACGTTCACGCACGGTGAAGTTAGACACAAAATGGCGCCACGAAATCACGTGACCAGAAATCTCGGGCCAGCGCATGGCGCAACTCTCTTTATACAGGGACTCTAGTTTAAACCAATCATAATTCAAACAATTATTTTGCACCATGATTTTTGCACCACCAATTTATCTATATAGGTACAGTCATCTATCTATATATCTACATATCTGGGCAGTGTCTATGTTGTCACTGAACTACTCCCTCAAACTATTGTTTCCGTATTTGTGAGGTGTTTTTAATAACGTGGCTGTAGGGTGTTTTGAATTATGTGGTGGTGGGGTGTTTTTAATTACGTGATGGTGAAGTGTTTTCAATCACTTTGTGCTGAGGTGTTTTGAATTATGTGGTGGTGAGGTGTTTTGAATTACCTGGTGGTGAGGTGTTTTGAATCTCATTGTGCTGAGATGTTTTGAATTATGTGGTGGTGAGGTGTTTTGAATTACCTGGTGGTCAGGTGTTTTGAATCTCATTGTGCTGAGATGTTTTGGATTATTTGGTGGTGAGGTGTTTTGAATCTCATTGTGCTGAGATGTTTTGGATTACGTGGTGGTGAGGTGTTTTGAATTACGTGATGGTGAGGTGGTTTGAATTATGTGGTGGTGTTTTGAATTACGTGGTGGTAATGTGTTTTGAATTATGTGGTGGTGAGGCGTTTTGAATTACGTGGTGGAGACGTGTTCTAAATTACGTGGTGGTGAGGTGTTTTGAATTATGTGTTGGTGAGGTGTTTTGAATTACGTGGTGGTGAGGTGTTTTGAATTACGTGGTGGTGAGGTGTTTTGAATTACATGGTGGTGAGGTGTTTTGAATTATGTGGTGGTGAGGTGTTTTAAATTACGTGGTGGTGAGGTGTTTTGAATTACGTGGTGGTGCGGTGTTTTGAATTACGTCGTGGTGAGGTGTTTTGAATTACGTGGTGGTGAGGTGTTTTGAATTACCTGGTGGTGAGGTGTTTTGAATCTCATTGTGCTGAGATGTTTTGGATTATTTGG
The DNA here is from genome assembly GCF_964187855.1 of Myxine glutinosa. Classification (NCBI taxonomy): domain Eukaryota; kingdom Metazoa; phylum Chordata; class Myxini; order Myxiniformes; family Myxinidae; genus Myxine; species Myxine glutinosa. The sequence goes on from NC_136263.1 coordinate 76,493,196, forward strand.
TGGTGAGGTGTTTTGAATCTCATTGTGCTGAGATGTTTTGGATTACGTGGTGGTGAGGTGTTTTGAATTACGTGGTGGTGAGGTGGTTTGAATTATGTGGTGGTGGTGTTTTGAATTACGTGGTGGTAATGTGTTTTGAATTATGTGGTGGTGAGGCGTTTTGAATTACGTGGTGGTGAGGTGTTTTGAATTACGTGGTGGTGCGGTGTTTTGAATTACGTCGTGGTGAGGTGTTTTGAATTACGTGGTGGTGAGGTGTTTTGAATTACCTGGTGGTGAGGTGTTTTGAATCTCATTGTGCTGAGATGTTTTGGATTATTTGGTGGTGAGGTGTTTTGAATCTCATTGTGCTGAGGTGTTTTGAATTACGTGGTGGTGAGGTGTTTTGAAGTACGTGGTGGTGAGGTGTTTTGAATTACGTGGTGGTGAGGTGTTTTGAATTACGTGGTGGTGAGGTGTTTTGAATTACGTGGTGGTGAGGTGTTTTGAAGTATGTGGTGGTGAGGTGTTTTGAATTACGTGGTGGTGAGGTGTTTTGAATTACGTGGTGGTGAGGTGTTTTGAAGTACGTGGTGGTGAGGTGTTTTGAATTAAATGGTGGTGAGGTGTTTTGAATTACGTGTTGGTGAGGTGTTTTGAATTACGTGGTGGTGAGGTGTTTTGAATTACGTGGTGGTGCGGTGTTTTGAATTACGTCGTGGTGAGGTGTTTTGAATTACGTGGTGGTGAGGTGTTTGCAATTACCTGGTGGTGAGGTGTTTTGAATCTCATTGTGCTGAGATGTTTTGGATTATTTGGTGGTGAGGTGTTTTGAATCTCATTGTGCTGAGGTGTTTTGAATTACGTGGTGGTGAGGTGTTTTGAAGTACGTGGTGGTGAGGTGTTTTGAATTACGTGGTGGTGAGGTGTTTTGAATTACGTGGTGGTGAGGTGTTTTGAATTACGTGGTGGTGAGGTGTTTTGAAGTACGTGGTGGTGAGGTGTTTTGAATTACGTGGTGGTGAGGTGTTTTGAATTACGTGGTGGTGAGGTGTTTTGAAGTACGTGGTGGTGAGGTGTTTTGAATTACGTGGTGGTGAGGTGTTTTGAATTACGTGGCTGTTGAGCCGAGCCAAGCTAGTGTGTGTGTGTGTGTGTGTGTGTGTGTGTGTGTGTGTGTGTGTGTGTGTGTGTGTGTGTGTGTGTGTGTGTGTGTGTGTGTGTGTGTACACGGTGATCTACAATTAGGTCCCTATTTTGAAAATATAAATACTCTTGTTATTATTGGTCGATCATTAAACGGTAATGTTTGAATGCTCGCTTCTTGCTATTAATATATTTTTAATGCCGCCGGCTACGTTCCCCTGCTTTCAGATCTATCCATTATGGCTGAGAGATTACGCGTTGCTGAAAGAGCACGAATTGCCGCACGGTATTAAGTTTGGCAGTCTGTAATTGCAGGTCAAAGGTGTTGGCAGAAAGAAATGGGGAAACATGCCACTTTGGATCCAAAACCCATTAAAACCTGTCACCAAAAGCTTATAACAACTGGTTCAATCACGAACGTAAGATCAGGAAGACGTACCACGCAAAGCAGGTTCACAAGGAAAATTCTGGTCCTCATTTACTTGCACGTACCACAGCACTCATTCCTGATTTACCTGATTTATTTTACTGCTTGTAGAATGCAAGCACAATCCACTTCAACAATTATATATAACGCTCTTTCGCAATCGACTTCATCGTATACACAAAACGTATATACCGGTACTCTTCATATTCCTCTTCCAGCCAAAGAAAGACGCATAGAGCAACCATGAAAATGTGCACAAGGTAAGCCCTTTGTTGTGCAGACATTCACAAGTAGTGCATACATGAGAATCCCAATGCGACGTGTCCCCTCGACCACCAGGCCAGCCAGTTTCATCACTCGTTGGTGACTCATCTGTAGGTGGTTGATTGAAATCCCAGCCACCTGGGGTAATTGATTCGGTGAGAGTCGATTGGCTATTCTTTCAAATTACAGGTGAGAGACGTGATTGGGTTTTGTTATTTATATGACAATTGCTATTGGTAGTGTACATGATATATGCTTGGGAGTCTCAGTGGTGTTTCTGTCCATGTTGTCGCTGATGACTCACAAATAAGTGATGAAACCGGTCCAGTGGACTGAGGGGTGCGTGTGGCGTTGGGATTCTCATGTATGCACTGCTTGTGAATGTCTGCAGGTGTAGGAGAACCAGGGTAAGGTTTTAAACAGCATCACCTCAAACTTGCTTTCATATACAGTGCATTCAGAAAGTATTCAGACCCCTTCACATTTTTCACATTTTGTTATGTTGCAGCCTTATGCTGAAATCGTTTAAATTCATTTTTTTCCCTCATCAATCTACAGTCAATACCTGATAATGACAAAGAGAAAACAGGATTTCAGAAAGTTTTGCAAATTTATTAAAAATGAAAAACTGAAATATCACATTTACATAAGTATTCATACCCTTTGCTATGACACTTGAAATTTAGCTCAGGTGCCTCCCATTTCTCTTGATCTTTGAGATGTTTCTACACCTTGATTGGAGTCCACCTGTGGTAAATCCAATTGATTGCACATGATTGGGAAAGGCACACACCTGTCTATGTAAGGTCTCACAGCTGACAATGCATATCAGAGCAAAAACCAAGCTATGAGATCGAAGGAACTGCCTGCAGAGGTCAGAGACAGGATTGTGTCGAGGCACAGATCTGGGGAAGCCTACAAAAAAAAATTCTGCCCATGTGGTCATTCTTTAATTAAGTTCATTTTGAATATGCAACATTTTTACTTTGTCCGTTGGCTTTCCCAGGCTGCACAGGAGAAAGTTTGTTCCGTAGGTGGGAGAAAAAAAGGAACGAATGAGTGGAGGTGAGGAGTTTTTTGGATTTTGGGAGTTTCACCAGAAGGGGGTTACTGGCAGACTGCATGTGCTCTGCAGAAGCCTGGGGGGATGAGGGGAGGGGACAGCGCGTGGAAAAGGCATAGGGTGCAAGACCACAGATGACAAAGGAGCCGGTAGAAGACAGGGAGATAACCGACCTGTCTGCGATGTAAAAGTGATAGGTCCGGAGACTCAGCTTCATCAGCAGAGATTCCAATGATTTTGGAGGACTTGGTGGCTTTGGACCAACAACTGGCCTTGGAGGCCATCTGGAAGTTCAAGTGCACTAGAAACACTCGGTTATGTTCCTGGAAACCTTGTAAACTTGTGATTTGCAAACTTAATTTCCTCAGGTCTAATGGAAAAATAGGTTAGGTCACAAACACATACCCATCACCAAAAACATAAGTTAACAATGTTGGTTATTCATTATTACCTAGGCCACCAAGGGTGGATGGAGGTTATGTTTTCACCCCTGTCTGTCTGTCTGTGTATCTGTGAACAACAGATCTCAAAAAGTTGTGGACGGATTTGGACTAAATTTGGTGGGCAGGTTGGGAGTGTTCGAAGGAAGAGAATTTATATTTTTTTAAGCGATTCTTCACCATTGAGAGACCTGATGATATCTCTAAAAGTTGTGCACGAGTTATGACTAAACTTGGTGGATGAGATGGTTTAGGCAACAAGAACACGTTGATGAGATGTTGCTTCATGTCCGGATCCAGATATGGCCTATTGGTGGATACAAAACGTAAACTGTCAAGCCTTTCGGAGGTATGAGCTAGGTACTAGTTATATAGTGTGTTGTGGGTAACAATAAAGGATAAAGTAGATTCGACATAAAGAGTATAATTTCCTTATAAAGCAAAAACAGATTTGCTGTCACAAGTGTGGCGAAGACATCGTTCTCGGCGTCCAATTCACTATCCCCATGCCATTGATACCACAATCCTGACAGTCAAATTAACTTCTCGCTATGATACATCATAATGATTACTGAGTGGTGAACCGTTACATTTACAACCGAAAAATGTACATTATGTCAACTTAACCAATCACCAAGGATGGACTTCGAGAAATATATCAAAAGCAGCATTTTTACAGCAATTAATGACGACTTATTTATCAACTGCTGATGTATTTCCAAAAACTTCATAATCAGTATGGATGAAATTATGACAGAAACCGGCTTTGATTATGACAACTATTGAACTCAATAAAATAGTTCACCGCAAAGGATGAAAAATCTTTCACTTTAATCAATATTCAATGGTAAAACTATTGATAGTTATATAAGGGTTATACACAAAATAAGTGATGTATTCAATGGCAAAACTATTGATGGTTTATCTAAGTGTTTATACACAAAATACATGATGTATTCAATGGTAAAACTAGCTATGGTTTCTCTTGGGTTATACACAAAATACGTGATGTATTCAATGGTAAAACTATCTATGGTTTCTCTTGGGTAAAACACAAAATACATGATGTATTCAATGGTAAAACTATCTATGGTTTCTCTTGGGTTATACACAAAATACATGATGGATTCAATGGTAAAACTATCTATGGTTTCTCTTGGGTTATACACAAAATACATGATGTATTCAATGGTAAAACTATCTAAGGTTTCTCTTGGGTTATACACAAAATACGTGATGTATTCAATGGTAAAACTATCTATGGTTTCTCTTGGGTTATACACAAAATACATGATGTATTCAATGGTAAAACTATCTATGGTTTCTCTTGGGTTATACACAAAATACGTGATGTATTCAATGGTAAAACTATCTATGGTTTCTCTTGGGTTATACACAAAATACATGATGTATTCAATGGTAAAACTAGCTATGGTTTCTCTTGGGTTATACACAAAATACGTGATGTATTCAATGGTAAAACTATTGATGGTTTCTCGAAGGGCTTATGTATTATTATATTTCTAAGGGATTACGTATTGTATTTCTCGAAGGGGAAACCATTGAATACGTGATGTATTCAATGGTAAAACTAGCTATCGTTTCTCTAAGGGTTATACACAAAATACATGATGTATTCAATGGTAAAACTATTGATTGTTTCGCGAAGGGTTTATACACAAAATACGTGATGTATTCAATGGTAAAACTATTTATGGTATCTCCAAGGGTTATACACAAACTACATGATGTATTCAATGGTAAAACTATTTATGGTATCTCGAAGGGTTATACACAAAATATGTGATGTATTCAATGGTAAAACTATTTATGGTATCTCTAAGGGTTATACACAAAATACATGATGTATTCAATGGCAAAACTATTTATGGTATCTCTAAGGGTTATACACAAAATACATGATGTATTCAATGGTAAAACTATTTATGGTATCTCTAAGGGTAATACACAAAATACGTGATGTATTCAATGGTAAAACTATTTAAGGTTTCTCTGAGGGTTATACACAAAATACGTGATGTATTCAATGGTAAAACTATTTGAGGTTTCTCTAAGGGTTATACGCAAAATACATGATGTATTCAATGGTAAAACTATTTATGGTATCTCTAAGGGTTATAAACAAAATACGTGATGTGTTCAATGGTAAAACTATTTATGGTATCTCGAAGGGTTATAAACAAAATACCTGATGTATTCAATGGTAAAACTATTTATGGTATCTCTAAGGGTTATACGCAAAATACATGATGTATTCAATGGTAAAACTATTTATGGTATCTCTAAGGGTTATACGCAAAATACATGATGTATTCAATGGTAAAACTATTTATGGTATCTCTAAGGGTTATACACAAAATACATGATGTATTCAATGGTAAAACTATTTATGGTATCTCTAAGGGTTATAAACAAAATACGTGATGTATTCAATGGTAAAACTATTTATGGTATCTCTAAGGGTTATACGCAAAATACATGATGTATTCAATGGTAAAACGATTTATGGTATCTCTAAGGGTTATACACAAAATACGTGATGTATTCAATGGTAAAACTATTTCAGGTTTCTCTGAGGGTTATACACAAAATACGTGATGCATTCAATGGTAAAACTATTTATGGTATCTTGAAGGGTTATACACAAAATACGTGATGCATTCAATGGTAAAACTATTTATGGTTTCTCTCGGGTTATACGCAAAATACATGATGTATTCAATGGTAAAACTATTTATGGTATCTCTAAGGGTTATACACAAAATACCTGATGTATTCAATGGTAAAACTATTTATGGTATCTCTAAGGGTTATACGCAAAATACATGATGTATTCAATGGTAAAACTATTTATGGTATCTCTAAGGGTTATATGCAAAATACATGATGTATTCAATGGTAAAACTATTTATGGTATCTCTAAGGGTTATACACAAAATACATGATGTATTCAATGGTAAAACTATTTATGGTATCTCTAAGGGTTATAAACAAAATACGTGATGTATTCAATGGTAAAACTATTTATGGTATCTCCAAGGGTTATACGCAAAATACATGATGTATTCAATGGTAAAACTACTTAAGGTTTCTCTGAGGGTTATACACAAAATACGTGATGTATTCAATGGTAAAACTATTTAAGGTTTCTCTGAGGGTTATACACAAAATACGTGATGTATTCAATGGTAAAACTATTTATGGTATCTCTGACGGTAATACACAAAATACGTGATGTATTCAATGGTAAAACTAGTTAAGGTTTCTCTGAGGGTTATACACAAAATACGTGATGTATTCAATGGTAAAACTATTTATGGTGTCTCTAAGGGTAATACACAAAATACGTGATGTACTCAATGGTAAAACTATTTCAGGTTTCTCTGAGGGTTATACACAAAATACGTGATGCATTCAATGGTAAAACTATTTATGGTATCTCGAAGGGTTATACACAAAATACGTGATGCATTCAATGGCAAAACTATTTATGGTATCTCTAATGGTTATACGCAAAATACATGATGTATTCAATGGTAAAACTATTTATGGTATCTCTAAGGGTTATACATAAAATACGTGATGTATTCAATGGTAAAACTATCTATGGTTTCTCTTGGGTTATACACAAAATACGTGATGTATTCCATGGTAAAACTATTTGAGGTTTCTCTGAGGGTTATACACAAAATACGTGATGTATTCAATGGTAAAACTATTTATGGTATCTCTAAGGGTTATACACAAAATACATGATGTATTCAATGGTAAAACTATTTATGGTATCTCGAAGGGTTATAAACAAAATACGTGATGTATTCAATGGTAAAACTATTTATGGTATCTCTAAGGGTTATACACAAAATACATGATGTTTTCAATGATAAAACGATTTATGGTATCTCTAAGGGTTATACACAAAATACATGATGTATTCAATGGTAAAACTATTTATGGTATCTCTAAGGGTTATAAACAAAATACGTGATGTATTCAATGGTAAAACTAGCTATGGTTTCTGTAGGGTTATACACAAAATACATGATGTATTCAATGGTAAAAGTATCTCTGGTTTCTCGAAGGGTTTATACACAAAATACATGATGTATTCAATGGTAAAACTAGCTATGGTTTCTCTTGGGTTATACACAAAATACGTGATGTATTCAATGGTAAAACTATCTATGGTTTCTCTAAGGGTTTATACACAAAATACATGATGTATTCAATGGTAAAACTAGCTATGGTTTCTCTTGGGTTATACACAAAATACGTGATGTATTCAATGGTGAAACTATTGATGGTTTCTCGAAGGGGTTATGTATTATTATATTTCTAAGGGGTTATGTATTATATTTCTCGAAGGGGAAACCATTGAATACGTGATGTATTCAATGGTAAAACTAGCTATGGTTTCTGTAGGGTTATACACAAAATACATGATGTATTCAATGGTAAAACTATCTATGGTTTCTCTAAGGGTTTATACACAAAATAAATGATGTATTCAATGGTAAAACTAGCTGTGGTTTCTCTTGGGTTATACACAAAATACGTGATGTATTCAATGGTAAAACTATTGATGGTTTCACAAAGGGGTTATGTATTATTATATTTCTAAGGGATTATGTATTGTATTTCTCGAAGGGGAAACCATTGAATACGTGATGTATTCAATGGTAAAACTTGCTATGGTTTCTCTAAGGGTTATACACAAAATACATGATGTATTCAATGCTAAAACTAGCTATGTTTTCTCGAAGGGTTATACACAAAATACATGATGTATTCAATGGCAAAACTAGCTGTGGTTTCTCTAGGGTTATACACAAAATACGTGATGTATTCAATGGTAAAATTATTGATGGTTTCTCGAAGGGTTTATACACAAAATACATGATGTATTCAATGGTAAAATTATTGATGGTTTCTCTAAGGGTTTATACACAAAATACATGATGTATTCAATGGTAAAACTATTTATGGTATCTCTAAGGGTTATACACAAAATACGTGATGTATTCAATGGTAAAACTATTTCAGGTTTCTCTGAGGGTTATACACAAAATACGTGATGCATTCAATGGTAAAACTATTTATGGTATCTCGAAGGGTTATACACAAAATACGTGATGCATTCAATGGTAAAACTATTTATGGTTTCTCTCGGGTTATACGCAAAATACATGATGTATTCAATGGTAAAACTATTTATGGTATCTCTAAGGGTTATACACAAAATACGTGATGTATTCAATGGTAAAACTATCTATGGTTTCTCTCGGGTTATACACAAAATACGTGATGTATTCCATGGTAAAACTATTTGAGGTTTCTCTGAGGGTTATACACAAAATACGTGATGTATTCAATGGTAAAACTATTTATGGTATCTCTAAGGGTTATACACAAAATACGTGATGTATTCAATGGTAAAACTATCTGTGGTATCTCTAAGGGTTATACACAAAATACGTGATGTATTCAATGGTAAAACTATTTATGGTATCTCTAAGGGTTATGGTACATGGTTATGGTACAAACCAACGTTATGGTACCAACGCCTGGTGTTGGGCTAGCGGCTAGGGTGCCAGCTTAGGATCCTAGGATCCTGGGTTCAAATCCCGGTCGATCGCTGAATTAACACCAGGGGGGTTGACTCAGCCTGTCATCCTTCCGAGGTCGGCTAATTGAGTACCAGTTCACTGGTAATTCCCTGCTTGTCATAAAAGGCAACAAAAAGGGTTGGCGGCAGGAAGGGCATCCGGCTGTAAAACATTGCTTCAAAAAGGGGCCCAAAAAAACAACAACAGCCACGGTCCCTGAAAAAGGCCAACCCCCGCTTTGTGGGGGAAAATGGCCTCTAAAGGTGTTTTTTTTTTTTTTTTTTAAGGGTTATACACAAAATACATGTTGTATTCAATGGTAAAACTATTTATGGTATCTCTAAGGGTTATACACAAGATACATGATGTTTTCAATGGTAAAACGATTTATGGTATCTCTAAGGGTTATACACAAAATACATGATGAATTCAATGGTAAAACTATTTATGGTATCTCTAAGGGTTATAAACAAAATACGTGATGTATTCAATGGTAAAACTATTTAAGGTTTCTCTGAGGGTTATACACAAAATACATGATGAATTCAATGGTAAAACTATTTATGGTATCTCTAAGGGTTATAAACAAAATACGTCATGTATTCAATGGTAAAACTATTTAAGGTTTCTCTGAGGGTTATACACAAAATACGTGATGTATTCAATGGTAAAACTATTTATGGTATCTCTTAGGGTTATAAACAAAATACATGATGAATTCAATGGTAAAACTATTTATGGTATCTCTAAGGGTTATAAACAAAATACGTGATGTATTCAATGGTAAAACTATTTAAGGTTTCTCTGAGGGTAATACACAAAATACGTGATGTATTCAATGGTAAAACTATTTATGGTATCTCTTAGGGTTATAAACAAAATACGTCATGCATTCAATGGTAAAACGATTTCAGGTTTCTCTGAGGGTTATACACAAAATACGTGATGTATTCAATGGTAAAACTATTTATGGTATCTCTAAGGGTTATACACAAAATACATGATGTATTCAATGGTAAAACGATTTATGGTATATCTAAGGGTTATACACAAAATACATGATGTATTCAATGGTAAAACTATTTATGGTATCTCTAAGGGTTATAAACAAAATACGTGATGTATTCAATGGTAAAACTATTTATGGTATCTCTAAGGGTTATAAACAAAATACGTGATGTATTCAATGGTAAAACTAGCTATGGTTTCTCTAAGGGTTTATACACAAAATACATGATGTATTCAATGGTAAAACTAGCTATGGTTTCTCTTGGGTTATACACAAAATACGTGATGTATTCAATGGTAAAACTATCTATGGTTTCTCTAAGGGTTTATACACAAAATACATGATGTATTCAATGGTAAAACTAGCTATGGTTTCTCTTGGGTTATACACAAAATACGTGATGTATTCAATGGTAATGTGGCGGACACGAAAGCCCACTGGCGTGGTGACATCATTCCGCGCACCAAGTGGGCGGCGGCCACGCCCGAGGGGAAGGCGTGGCCTGAGGATATACACGGGGCGCGCAGCCCGGAGCGCGCTAGTGTTACAGTGAGCTCCTAAAATAAAGACGCTTATAAGTTACCGCTTGTCCGCTTCCTCCTTGCTCGCAAGCAGCGCGCGTAACGCCGCGCTTTACTGGTGACCCTCGACGTTGGATCTGCCGGAGCGATCCTTCCACACACGACGCCATTGCCATGCCCAACAACGCGATGTCGGTTAAACTTCCCGAATTTTGGGAGGCCCAGGCCGAAGTCTGGTTCGTCCAAGCTGAAGCCCAATTTCAGCTTCGGCGCCTCACTGGCGACGACACGCGCTACTGCCACGTCGTCGCCTCCCTCGGGCCCAGCACGGCCGCTCGAGTTGTGTCCGTCCTTCGCCACCCACCGGACGGCCACAAGTACGAGGCACTCAAGCGGCTACTCCTAGCCACGTTCGGCCTCACGGACGACGCACGGGCCGACCGCCTCCTGGATCTCCCCGAGCTCGGCGACACGCGCCCGTCGGTCCGAATGGACCATATGCTGTCACTGTTAGGCGACGAAGCCCCCGGTTCTCTATTCCGGGCGCTTTTCCGTCGCCAACTTCCAGCGCAGGTTCGCCTCGCGTTGGCTGGGACCGTGCTAACGGAACCCCGAGCATTGGCGGCCAAGGAGGACAGGTACTTCGCGGCTTCGGAGACGCGGGCGAGAGTCGGTGCGGCCGTCACGGACCTCGAGGCTGATGCTGCTGATGATGCTGATCCACAGCATCAGCTTACACAGCATACGCAGCATGCTGATACGCACCTCATGACCGCCGCCACGCCCCACCCACCGCCACGGCGAAAACCGCCACCGCGGGGAAACCCGCCAACTCCACCGGCCTGGCAGAGCCAGCCACACTCCTCCAGCTCCACCACCTGGTGCTGATTCCACGCCAAGTTCGGCTACGAGGCTCGGCAGTGTCATCCTCCATGCTCCTTCAACAGGTCGGGAAACGCCCGGGCCGGCGCTCAATAGTGGCGATGAGCGCCGGCCGTTCGAGCAGCCTGCTGTTCATAACGGACACCTTATCCGGGCGCCGTTACCTGTGCGACACGGGAGCGCAGGTGAGTGTCGTTCCCGCCGGTACGTCAGACAAGCATGCCGCGGGCGGGGCCCCCGCGCTGCTTGCCGCGAACGGGACGCCCATCCGTACGTACGGAAAACGCTGCCTCTCTCTGCGGTTCGGAGGGCAGGTTTTCCGATGGACGTTCGTCACCGCCGACGTGCCCATGGCACTGCTTGGCGCGGACTTCCTGTGCGCTAATGGGCTCCTGGTCGACGTAAAGCGCAGACGTCTTGTCCAGGCCGAGACGTTCAGCTCGCTCGCTTGTGCGCTGCCCAGCTCGTCGAGCAGCTCAACGAGCGGCTCGCCGAGCGGCTTGCCAAGCGGCTTGCCGAACGGTTCGGTTCCGGCCACGTTGATCTGTACGCTTCCGGCAGCGGACGAATTCACCCGCCTCCTCGCCGGCTTCCCGGCCCTCACGCGGCCCACCTTCTCGGCGGGGGCCGTCAAGCACGGGGTGGCCCATCACATCCCCACCGTCGGGCCACCGGTCTACGCCCGGGCACGCCGCCTCGAGCCGACGAAGCTGGCGGTCGCAAAAGCGGGGTTCGCTACCCTGGAGCGACTCAGCATCGTTCGGCGCTCGGAGAGTGCTTGGGCGTCGCCGCTGCACATTGTGCCGAAGCCCGGCGGGGGATGGCGACCGTGCGGGGACTATCACCGTCTCAATGACGCCACCACTCCCGACCGCTACCCCGTCCCCCACATTCAGGACTTTTCCGCCCGTTTGGCAGGCATGTCCTTCTTCTCGAAGGTGGACCTCATACGCGGCTACCATCAGGTCCCCGTCAGGCCGGAGGACGTCCCGAAGACGGCGGTCATCACGCCATTCGGACTCTTCGAGTTCCTGCGGATGCCCTTCGGTCTGAAAAATGCGGCTCAGGCGTTCCAGCGACTGATGGACAGCGTCCTGCGCGACTTGGATTTTGTCTACGTCTACCTGGACGATATCCTCGTCACCAGCGCGTCCCGCGAGGAGCACCTACGCCACCTCCGCACGCTCTTCGAACGCCTGGGCCAGCATGGCCTGATTGTGAACACCGCAAAGTGCCGGTTCGGCATCGCCGTAATCGATTTTCTGGGGCCCTCGAGGCACGGAGCCGTCCCCCTGCCGGCCAAGGTGGAGGCGGTGAAGGGGTTTCCACGCCCCCGCACGATCAGAGGGCTGCAGGAGTTCCTGGGCATGGTGAACTTTTACCATCGGTTCCTGCCCCGTATCGCCCAGCTCCTGCGCCCCCTGCACGAAGCTCTCCGAGGTAAGCCGGGCAAAGGCGACGTTACCTGGACCGAGCAGATGGACACGGCGTTCACGGGCGCGAAGCTCGCCTTGGCTAATGCCACCATGCTCGCGCACCCGGCGCCCGATGCACCGGTTGCCCTCACCACCGACGCCTCGGACTACGCGGTGGGCGCGGTGAACGAGCAATGGGTGCGTGGAGCTTGGCAACCGCTGACGTTCTTTAGCCGGCAGCTTCGCCCGCCCGAACGCCGTTACAGTACCTTCGACCGCGAGTTGCTCGGGCTTCACTTGGCGGCCAGGCACTTCCGCCATCTCCTCGAGGGCCGTGCGTTCACGGCCTTCGTCGACCACAAGCCGCTGATCTTCGCGATGGGCAAGGTCACCGAGCCGTGGTCGGCCCGGCAGCAGCGTCACCTCTCGGCCGTGTCCGAGTACACGACGGACATCCGGCACGTCGCGGGGAAGGACAACCCGGTGGTGGATTGCCTTTCCCGGGCCGTCGCCCACGCAGTCCACCTCAGCATCGACTATGCCCGGATGGCAGCGGACCAGGCCGCTGACCCCAACGTCCAGGCCTTGCGGACCGCCGTCACGGGCCTCCGCGTCACCGAGGTGCAGTTCGACGGCGCGGGCCCGGCCCTCTTGTGCGACGTCTCCCTCGGGCGGCCTCGCCCCATCGTGCCCGCGGGCTGGCAGCGCCAGGTGTTTGACGCCATCCACGGCCTGTCCCACCCGGGCGCGAGAGCCTCCCAAAGTTTGATCGCCGACAAGTTCGTCTGGCATGGCCTCCGGAAGGCCGTCCGCGGCTGGGCCAGGACGTGCCTCGCGTGCCAGCGCGCCAAGGTGCACCGGCACACCCAGGCCCCGTTGGCCCCGTTCACGGTGCCGGAACGCCGGTTTGACCACGTCCACGTGGACCTGGTGGGACCTCTGCCCCCCTCGTGGGGTTTCACCCACGTCCTCACCATGGTGGATCGCACCACCCAGTGGCCGGAGGCCGTGCCCTTGGCGTCGACGACGGCGGCGGACGTCGCGCAGGCTTTCATCGCCACCTGGGTCGCCCGGTTCGGCGCCCCCTCAGACATCTCGTCCGACCGCGGCCCCCAGTTCACCTCGGAGCTCTGGGGGGCGGTCGCGCAGGGGCTCGGGGTCCGGCTGCACCGAACCACGGCCTACCACCCCCAGGCTAACGGCCTGTGTGAGCGATTTCACCGCTCATTGAAGGCCGCGCTCCGGGCCACCCTCCGCGATGGCGGCTGGGTCGACAGGCTCCCCTGGGTCCTGCTGGGCCTCCGGACGGCACCCAAGGAGGACCTGCGCGCATCCGCGGCGGAGTTGGTCTTCGGGCAACCGCTGCGGGTGCCGGGCGAGTTCCTCACCGACTCCACGGCACCATGGTCCGCTCTGCAGTGCTCCGGCACCCGCAGTACTCCGCTCTGCAAGAGACCGCCCAGAGGTTCGCCCCGGTGCCAACGGCATGCCACGGGCACCCACCGACGCACGTCGCCCCGGAGCTTCGCACGGCGGAGTACGTCTTCGTCCGCCACGATGCCCACCGGACACCACTGCGGCCCCCGTACAACGGGCCTTTCCGCGTGCTGGAGACCGGGGCGAAGCACTTCACCCTGGACATCGGCGGTGCTCCTGACCGCGTTTCTGTAGACCGCCTCAAGCTGGCCCACCTCGACGTGGACCATCCACCGCCAGTGGCCCGACCCCCGCGTCGGGGCCGCCCCCCTGCGGGCGGACCCCCGGCACCGCCCAACCCCGCCGCCACGCCGCCCCCCGGTCCTGCACCCATCCCAGGGGCAGCCAGGGGCATCCCACCTGGCATCCCTGCACCCCGGACGCCGCCGATCGCCAGGGGGCGCTTCGGCCGGGTCATCCGTTTGCCCCGCAAACTGGCCCTCCAGGTGGGCGGGAATTCTGGGGGGGCGCATGTGGCGGACACGAAAGCCCACTGGCGTGGTGACATCATTCCGCGCACCAAGTGGGCGGCGGCCACGCCCGAGGGGTAGGCGTGGCCTGAGGATATACACGGGGCGCGCAGCCCGGAGCGCGCTAGTGTTACAGTGAGCTCCTGAAATAAAGACGCTTATAAGTTACCGCTTGTCCGCTTCCTCCTTGCTCGCAAGCAGCGCGCGTAACGCCGCGCTTTAGTAAAACTATTTATGGTATCTCTCAGGGTTATAAACAAAATACGTGATGTATTCAATGGTAAAACTATTTAAGGTTTCTCTGAGGGTTATACACAAAATACATGATGTATTCAATGGTAAAACTATTTATGGTATCTCTCAGGGTTATACACAAAATACGTGATGTATTCAATGGCAAAACTATTTAAGGTTTCTCTGAGGGTTATACACAAAATACGTGATGTATTCAATGGTAAAACTATTTATGGTATCTCTCAGGGTTATACACAAAATACGTGATGTATTCAATGGTAAAACTATTTATGGTATCTCTCAGGGTTATACACAAAATACGTGATGTATTCAATGGTAAAACTATTTATGGTATCTCTCAGGGTTATAAACAAAATACGTGATGTATTCAATGGTAAAACTATTTATGGTATCTCTCAGGGTTATACACAAAATACGTGATGTATTCAATGGTAAAACTATTTATGGTATCTCTCAGGGTTATACACAAAATACGTGATGTATTCAATGGTAAAACTATTTATGGTATCTCTCAGGGTTATAAACAAAATACGTGATGTATTCAATGGTAAAACTATTTAAGGTTTCTCTGAGGGTTATACACAAAACACGTGATGTATTC
Source organism: Myxine glutinosa (assembly GCF_964187855.1). Lineage (NCBI taxonomy): Eukaryota > Metazoa > Chordata > Myxini > Myxiniformes > Myxinidae > Myxine > Myxine glutinosa. The sequence continues at coordinate 76,508,771 of NC_136263.1, forward strand.
AATGGTAAAACTATTTCAGGTTTCTCTGAGGGTTATACACAAAATACGTGATGCATTCAATGGTAAAACTATTTATGGTATCTCTAATGGTTATACGCAAAATACATGATGTATTCAATGGTAAAACTATTTCAGGTTTCTCTGAGGGTTATACACAAAATACGTGATGTTTTGGTGTGTGGATGTGTGTTTCCCAGTGTCACAGAGATTATTTCACCACAGAAACATAGTGTTGTTCTCAATATCAGCAACATCCTGTGGGGTTTTCAGTGGTAACAATGGTAGAAAGACCACAATGTTTTGGAGGATTGCCTGGATTGCCTGCACCGCCCAGGTAAGCTTTGGGCTTTCATGGGCCGAAATTATGTTTATTTTAAATCACAATCAACTGCAGTCGAGCTGTGTCCCTTCTCAACTCAGCTTGCTCCACATTGCAGGCCCATGTGTTATGGGAGATCTCGATATCTCCATTGCCACTGGCTTCTCCCCATCTGCTCACATAAACTCTCATTTTTATGCCATCATGGCCAGATGGGTGAAGCTTCCATAAAACCCTGACATCATAGAAAGGTCCAGCAGATGAGGCACAAGACCTCCAATCCATGTGAAGCTCTCTGCACATCTTGTTTATTAAAAACATAAAGAGGGCTTTAACCCACAAGACCGCAGCAAAGAAACAATGGGTGGATGCTCTGGATGTGTTTCCAGTTAGGATGTAGGCCAAGCTGATTCTGAAGCAATGGTACTGCCTTCCGCCATGGTATCAAAATTGCTTCCTCTTTTGTTTGGTGTGCAGTGAATGTGAAAGGGGGGGAAGGGATAAAAAGGCCTAGCTAATGGAAGAGTGAAGCGAAAGAGGGCAAAAAAATCACTAATGGGGAAACATGAAGATTCAACAAGTAATGGGAAAACAGGAAAACAGGAAAACAAACAGGAAAAGAGGATATAGTGATATGAAAGCAGGAAACACCAAATAACCTTTTGAAACCTCACATAGCTGCAAAAGAGAGAAAAAAATAGAATTTTTTGCATATTGGGTATTAGATCTGTTTCTGATTGGTAGAATCCATAAAAGATAGTTCTTTAACAGGAAACATATAGAGCAAATTATTTAATTATAATCAACATGTCAATATTTAACTGTATAAAATCATATCAAGCCACTCACACAATATTTAAACCTCCTCACCTGTAAGAATGCCCCAGAAAATGTTAAAGTTCTACGAAATATCTAAACTAATTTTGCAGTGACTGCTTTTCACAGACATTTTTTTGTATACAGAGTCAAGGATTATGGAGATGAGAGAATACTGAATGGATCAGGACGCAGCAGAACAAATGAAACTGCAGAGAGGTGCGGGGGGGGGGGGGGGGGGGGAGGAGGGATGGACTAAAAGGAAAGTTGAAGGACAAAGTATAGGGGGACTTGGACAAATAATGGGTGTCGGTAGGAATGAGGGATAGGGTCGACGCCTGGGTTGGACAATATGGACATAGAAGGAAACTCTTAGGAAGGAAAAGCCAGAGATTTCGAAAGAAGTGGGCTTCCGGTGGGAGAACTAAAAACGCAGATCGCACGTACGCCGCACGTACATGACGAAATGCTTACCCCTGCTTTTCGCTTCGCGAGTGCAGGATAATGAATGGAGTTGAGCAGCGATTTTGGATTTGGAGAGTATCACAAAAAGGGAATTGATGGTGGACCACGTGTGCCCTGCAGAAACATAGAGGAAGAGCAGTGTGTGGGAGGTGGGTGGGAGAGAGGGGCAAAGCATGGAAAGAGCAGAGGGCACATGGCCATAAAGGAAATGGTAGAAGGCAGAGAGACCACCTACCTGACTGTGACGACAAAGTGACAGCCGGCTCCGCTTCATCATGGGAGATTCCAGTAATCTTGGAGGCCTTTGTTTCAAGGTTTGAGACAGGGGCGCCAGCCCATAGGGGAGAGCTGTACCCCATAAAGCTGCCAAGAGAACCTTGTAGGTGGATAGTTCAGCTGTGTGAGGGAAGGACTTTGCATGATCCAGATTGCCCGATCCATGTCGCATGATTTTTGCTTCAAAAGCATACACCATGTAGTTGTTGCCTCCACCACCAAAGGTGGATGGAGGTTATGTTTTCACCCCTGTCTGTCTGTTTGTCCGTTTGTCTTGTTTCAATTTGATGAACGTAGTCCGTCCGTTTGTGAACAGAATATCTCAAAACGTTGTGGACGGATTCGGACGAAATTTGCCAGATATGTAGCGTATGTGACAAGGACGAAATGATCAGATTTTGGTGAAGATCCAGATCCGGCTACTAGAATTTTTAAAGTGATTCTTCACCATTGGGAAATAGGGCCAAAAACGATACATAGCAGGATATCTCAAAAAGTTGTGGACGGATTTGGACGAAACTTGTTGGAGCGGTTGGGTGTCTGACAAGGAAGAATCGATTAGATTTTGGTGAAGATCCGGCTATGGATTTGGATACGAGAATTATTTAATTCTTACGTGATTCCTCACCATCGAGAGATCGGGCGAAAATTGATATGTAACATGATATTAAAAAAAGTTATGGACGAGTTATAACTAAACTTGGGGGATGAGTTGGTTCGGTGACAAGAACAAGCCGATTAGATTTTGGTTCAGGTCCGAATCCAGATCCGGTCTATCAGTGGGATAGAAAACAATCTGTTCAGCGTGGCAGAGGTATCCTCTCCACCGAGTGTTTTTCTAGTTAGCTTAATTAAACAATCAGTTATACAATCAATCAGTACATACAGTTTATTTAAATAATGAAATGTATGTAACATGTAAACATGAAATAGTTAAAGCAAACATTGTAATTATATATATATATATATATATATCAGTGAGTCAGTCAGTGGTTAGAAATAACTTTAGACATTTGATCACTGAGTAATGTTCCGAGATTATGCAGTAGTACTTCCCAAAACTTATGCAGTAGTACTATCAAATGCAGGGGGTTTGGATTATAGATTATGCAGTAGTACTATCAAATATGCAGTAGTACTTCCCAGAGTTCACCCAAGGTATTTGTTTGCCATTTGTTTTTGTCAATGTCCTTATAACCCCATATCACCTCGATGATGTTCATATTAGGAGTGATGTTCATACTCTGCCAACTCAACCTTGTGAGTATTCCATCAGCCGCTCTATTTTTCACCACATTGGCTGTATTGCTGTGGGATTATTATTATGTTGGAAGATGAATGCTCACATTGCAGACAGACCACTGGTCTCTCTGTTTTCCACCACCTCCTTTGTGGTCTTGCACCATCTTTTTTTCATGCTCCCTCCCAGGTTTCTGCAGAGCACATATCATACATTCCATCGTGACGGAATCACCATGTGCACTCTAATTTTGAACATATAAGGTAATTATCTTGAATGCTAAGAAGAGCAGAGAGAATTCAATTATATGTATTGAACCAGAACTGTCACATGGCTACAGACGAGTACTACTCTCAGTGAGGCTTACCCTGGTTAACAAAATTTGTTACCCAGAATAGTCTTGTGACGGAATCACACTATGTGGACATGGTAAACAGACTAATGAGATTTGATATAAAAACTCTGCTCTGTTAGTGAACACAAGGTCTAGAAAAAAAAATTCGGACGTCAACAATAGTACTGCTTTCCTATCGCAGTCTTATTGGTAATGCAATGCAGAAACTGCAAACTATAGGTGGCAGACCAGGTAATGTGATGGAATCACACGTAATGTGACGGAATCACAAGTGCGCTTGTGACATGTTAACACAGCTGAAATGACAAAGTATCCAAAATAGGATTGGAAATCTTAGTAGAGAAAGTTGTGGATATACAGAACTCGGATGGAGGAACAAATAATAAGCAATTAAACAAATTAACAAATTTATTTTAATTTCATCATTGAACATGTAACGGTTATTATTAAGCTACTCTGACCGCTAGGCCTAGTTATCTCCTTGATACACAACAACACACAACATGCATTTTAAAGGCCATTTTCCCTACTAGAGCGGGGGTTAGCCAAATTAAATAGCCAAATATCCAAAAGCGGGGGTTAGCCAAGCCAAATATCCTTGATACAAAACGAAATTAAAAGTTAGCGTTTCTTTTTGTTTATAACCAAAACCTACGAGATATATGGCACAATAAAATCAGCACAAGGAGTATAAATTAATGGATTTAATTTTTTACATGTGGGTGACGATTTTCATGGAATTCATGATATGGTCTGCCAGTAACCCCCTTATGGTGAAACTCCCAAAACCCACTCACTGCTCACATTCACTCACATTTTCCTCTTTTTGCCCGCCTGCGGAATCAACTTCTTTCGTCTCTTTAATCTCAGGGCTTTTCAACAGCTGTTCGCATCGTCATCTCAGGTCATCCCCCATCCATAACCATTATCCTTTCTACCCATATTAATCCTCCACGAGCCCACTTCCTTCCATCTTTCCTGTTTTTTTCCTTCCCGAGAGTTTGCTTCTGTATCCATCTTGTCCACCCCCTGTGTTCTCCTAGAGTCCTCATTCTTCCTCGCATCTCTTATCTTCAAAGTCTCCCTCTATTTTTTCCTCAACCTTGTTTCTCCATTTCCGTCTGCTGTTTGTTTTCTTCTGTTGCATCCTGATCCATTCTACCTTCTAGTTCTTCCACGAGCCTCTACTCTGCATTAAAAGAAAGAACCAAAGTTAAATTATTATGGATTTTAAAGAATCCAAGTTTTAACAGCAATATTAAGCAAAACACATTATTTGGTGGAGAGTTGAGGAAACGGAATGCCATAAGAGAAATTGCATTGTTAAGAGGGAAAGACTAAATAGTGTCGTTTTTAGTATTAAAATTTTTATTGTTTCATTACCTCCATGACCGATCGTGGATGGAGGTTATGTTTTCACGTCTGTCTGGCTGTCTGCCTGCAAGCAGGATATCTCAAAAAGTTATGGACAGATTCTGATGAAACTTTAGGTGTGTGACTCTGACAAGGACAAATTTATTGGATTTTGCTGAAGATCCGTGTCCGGATCCTGATACTAGAATTTTAAAGTGATTCTTCATCATTGAAAGAGCCTGGTGTTGGCTTAGCGGTTAGGGTGCGGCTTGGGATCCTAGGATCCTGGGTTCGAATCCCGGTCAATCTCTGAATTAACGCTAGGGAGGTTGACTCGGCCTGTCATCCTTCCGAGGTCGGCAAATTGAGTACCAGTTCACTGGTAATTACCTGTGTGTCGCAAAAGGCGACAAACTGGGTTGGCCGGCAGGAAGGGCATCCGGCCCTAAAGGCGACAAACTGGGTTGGCCGGCAGGAAGGGCATCCGGCCCTTAAAACATTGCTGCATCCGGCCCTTAAAACATTGCTGCATCCGGCCCTTAAAACATTGCTGCATCCGGCCCTTAAAACATTGCTTCAAAAGGAGAACCACGGTGCCCCAAAAAGGCCAACCCCTGCTCTGCGGGGAAAAATGGCCTCGAAAGGTGGTTCTTCATCATTGAGAGATAGGGCCAAAAACGATATCTCAAAAAGTTATGGACGGATTTGGATGAAACTTGGTGGATGAGTTGGTTAGGTGACAATAACAAGCCGATTAGATTTTGGTACAGGTCCTGATGCAGATCTGGCTTATCAGTGGAATACAAACCGTAAACTGTTCAGCCTAGTGAAGGTATTTCCTCTAACGTGTACCGTTTTGCTTATTTCAGAAATCGATTCGATTATTTTAAATAAATAAAAAAAGAAGAATTCAAATATATCAAATTTCTCAATCGTAGTAAGTTTGCCATTGCTTACCTTTCATCATTCCCTATTTAATGATCAGATAGTCATTCCTGTTATCTATCTAATTTCACAGGTACATTTAACAGGTGTTGGCAACAATCAAATACTCCTCAATATTGGCGTCACTCTTATTGTTTGTACTCGTTAAGGTGTTTGCAGTGAATTTGGTCCGGGATTGCTTTTACATTCTGCCCTGTTGTTGGGCCTCAAAATATTGACCCCGATGCCCCTAAGGAGACGCAGCTTCATTTTAGCAGAATCAATGACTTCAAGCAGAGTTCCTTTTGGTTTTGATAGTGGCATACTGAAAGCATAATAATAGATGATTGAACTTTGAATTGTCCCTTGACTGTGTCCTGTAGGGGATACAGTGTCATCATTCGCTATTGCTGATCACAGTATAGAGAATTTTGCACAGATTATGTTTTTAAACATGTTTTTGTTTTATTTCTGGTATATTACCAGGCCGCCAGCAATAAACCATCTGCTGGAACGGTTGGGTGTCGGACAACAACGATTCGATTCGATTTTGGTGAAGATCTGAATATGGATTCGGATATGAGAATTATTTAATTTTTTAAGTGATTCTTCACAATTGGGAGATGGGGCCAAAAACGATACATAGCAGGATATCTCAAAACGTTATGGATGGATTTGGACGAAACTTGTTGGACAGGTTGTGTGTGTGACAAGGAAGAATCGATTCAATTTTGGTGAAGATCCGGATCCCGATCCAGCTAGTAGAATTTTTTCAGTGATTCTTCACCATTGGGAGATATGGCCAAACAGGCAGAGGTATGCTCTCCACTGAGTGCCGTTCTAGTTATATATTTATTTACAGTACTGTGTTACAATGTAAAATACAGACTCTATAAACAATTAAAATTGTGTGAATTTACTTAAAGGTGATGCTTTCAATGGGGTCGAAGGAACCCCCCGTATTTACATTAATCTTTATGAGATAAAATCCTAATTTAACGCCGTCAACCGAGGACGAAGTGAATATATATACAGACTTGGCATTTAATATGGAATCTTTTTTTTGTGGGGGTGAACGTACTTTTCAAGATGTCTTATTACCAAAAGTTCATTGGAATTATGTTGAAATTATTCTAGATTTTGTTAATGTGACCTTTAAAAGAAACAAAAACCACATTTGACATTTCGAAACAAATAAATTGATCCTTGAAAGTGATGTAAACTGACATCGAACTCAATTCATGGACAGTACTGTGTAAGCTTCTGTACGTTTTCCAGAAGTATCTCTTTATTTTGCACATTAGCCAAAAATTTTTTTAACAAAAACAAAAGTTAAATTACGACTGGGATTACGGACAGTAAAATTACAGTTCAGTACTTCGTGTAACCCCCACGAGCATTCAGGAGAGCACGTACACGTTGAGGCATGCTGTTCACGATATTTGCCAAGGTTTGGACAGGAATCGCTTGCCATGCATTGACAATAGCCTGTTGCAATTCACGCACAGAGGTCGGCTGCTGGTCCAAGTGGTCGATTTGACGCGTTAATTCTGCCCACAAGTTCTCTATCGGATTCATATCCGGGGACATGGCAGGCCACTCCATATGCTCTGCACTACGGTCAGCAATAAAGTGTTGGATCATGCGAGCACGATGAGGCCGTGCATTGTCATCTTGGAAGACAAAGTTTCCTCGAAAGGCTGCACGAGCAAATGGAAGCAATGTTTCTTCGAGAATGGCCCTGCACTTGAACTGGTTCAGGTTTCCATTCAGAACAACCAGGTCAGTTTTGCCCCCTGCATGAAAAGCAGCCCAAACGGTCACCCCACCACCTCCAGCTTGGACTCTTGGCACTATACAATCTTTGTTGTAGACTTCATGCACTTGTCTGCGCACTCGGACGCGGCCATCTTGACGATAGACCAGAAATCTAGACTCGTCACTGAAGATCGCGTGATTCCAGTGTCCTGGCTGCCATTGACGGTGCTCTCTGGCCCAATGCAATCGGCGCTGGCGGTGTTGTCTGGTCAGGCGTGGCTTTCTCAGGGGACGCCTGGCACGATAGCCTGCTTGAACCAGTCGTTGGTTGACTAGCCTTCTGGATACAGGCACATTTGTCAGTTGCTGCCACTCAGCCATAAGCCGATTAGCTGACTTGGTACGGCCATTGCGGACTTACCGGTGCAGCTGGCGATTATCCCTCCTTGTGGTTCTGCGTGGATGTCCTGGCCTCGGTATTGGAGTAGGGACACCCCTCTGAGCATTTCGTTTCAGGATCTTTGACACCTGACCTTGAGTGATGCCATACTGCCGAGCAATAGCACGCTGTTTCATGCCAGAATTTCGTAAAGCCACCACTCCATGACAAACAGCATTGTCGAGTTGACGGACCATCTCCAGAGGAAGCGGCAATAACTTTTGTAGACGTGCAGCAGTTGTTTTCCACTAATACAGAACGCAACAACCCTTATATACCCGATTGTGAAGCCAATCATCAAATGTACCTGTCCTTACATTTTGTCATGCCACCTGTGATATAATCCTGTTATTGACTTCTTGCTGCGAAAGACAATCAGTGACATGGTTCTTTCAACAAAGACATCACCGAAGGGTAAAAGAAACTCACCAGATTGATATACTGAGTTCAGAAAGTAAACACAAGTCAAGGAAAAAAAAATATTCCATATTAAATTCCGTCTGTATATAGATATATATATATTGTTGCGGATATGAGGATTGTATTTTTTTTATTGTGTTGTATTGTAGTAAATTGTTGTGAATTATTGCTTAAGTCTGGACCCTCCTGCCTCCAGTGTTGTGTAAAGGTCAAAGGGCGTCCCATAATTAGTCCATAAAGCATACACGTCAGCCAATCATAGAATACCCCTGGTTGATAGTTATATCTTATTATGTGTATTAGGGTAAGGCCTTGTCTTCCATTAAGATGACACTCCATTGCACTGCATTAAATAAGAGTAGATCCCCTTTCATCATTGCCAAGCCTCGATTGCAAATTACATCCCCTCCAAAACCACCATTGAACATGTGCTCGGGTCGGGGAAGAAAAGCGTGCCCGCCCGTCGTCATCAAGGGCGGAGCCAGAGGGTCGCGCGACCAACCAGGGCCGAGGTGAGCACACCGATGGGCGTGTCCTGAAGGCCGGCGGCTTGATCGCCGGAGGCGCTATAAAAGCGCGCGCGCAAGGACGTTGTATAGTGGAGTACTTGCTGAGTTGTGTAAAAAGATCATCCAGAGAGAACCAACTGTAAGAGAACCAACTGCGAGAGTACATTGAGATCACCCAAGGAAGCTTTGTACACAGCAACGGCTGATCAAGTGGGCCGATGTTTGTTCCGGAGCTGGTGCTTTTCCGAGCAGAGTCCGAGGCTGGCATGTGAGCAAAAGAACATAGAGAACATTAAGGAGATCATCATCCAGGGAAGCACAAAGCCTGTTGTAGTCCTGGCAAAGCATGCGACGTCCACAGCAGCAGCAGCAGCGGCGGCCACAGCAGCAACAACACTCAACAGCCGCTTGGGGCCTGGACGGCGGTTTTGAGCAGGGCCGCGAAGGAACGGCGGCTGCTAAACGCGCCGATCATGTTGCAGGACCCCTTGGACTTTCCTCTCCCTCCAGCCATCCACCTCCTGCCTTTCCGTCCTCTTGTGTACGTGAGTTTGTTCTGTTTGTTTTGTCCCTGGGTATTTAATTAAGCTTGTATAAGCTAGGTTGCACTGTGTCTAAAATCTTCTGTAAATTATTTTATTATCTTTCCTTCTTCCTTGGTTATTTTGAGCCTGTATATAGTAGGAATAAATTTAGTAGTATTTTCAACCTTTTTTTCGTCTTCTTCTTCTTTTTCACATCCGTGTCGCTTTTGTCTTTTCCATATTGAATATCTGTGGCGCGATCCGGCCGACGTTCGGGGATCGGGTTAATCGGGGTAACTGTTAGGCCGCGGTGCCATCCGCTCGGCAAACCAACATCCTTATCGGCGGGCTGTAACAATTGGTGTCAGGAGTGGGATTCGGACCTGGGACTAAATTTATTTAGCCCAAATTTTGGACACAATTGTACAATTGGCCGTAACAATTGGTGTCGGGAGCGGGAACGGACCCGAAGCGTGCGTAACGCGCTTAAAATTACAAGCTGCTGAAATTGTTTTAAAGACAAAACCCGAATTTTGAAATCGCGCCATGGCTGGTCAAGGCGACGGGATGTCGGTGGGAGAGATAGACGGGGTAGAATCGACCCAGGACCTCGGGGAAATGTATGTGGAGGAAAGAGAGGAGGAGAAGATTGGCAATGTGGTTGAGGGGGTATCAGGTGCACAAAATGGCGCTCTCGCGCACGAGGTTACGGGCGCGCAAAATGGCGCCTCGCACATGGCTACGGCGACCGTGCCCGTAGCCGCGCCGCCGATGGAGTGGGCCTATTCATGCTGCAAATGCGGGCCCTCATGGAAGAGAACAGGGGGCTGGGAGACCAAATGGGGGCAATGAGGGACAGAGCGAGGGCTGATAGTGAGCGATTAGAGGGCCAAATGGGGGCAATGAGGGACGAAGCGAGGGCTGATAGTGAGCGATTAGAGGGCCAAATGGGGGCAATGAGGGACGAAGCAAGGGGTACCAGTGCCCAAATTGGGAAGATAGACAGTAAAATTGAGGGGTTAGACAATAATTTTAAGGGATTAGACAATAGATTTGAGGGGTTAGACAACGGGATAAAAGAGGTGAAACATGGGTTAACGGGGGTGGAAAATAGAATGGCAGCCCAGGAGAATCAGATAGAGGGGGTGAAAAATGGGTTAAGGGGGTTAGAACACACAATGGACGACAAATTGCGGGAAGTAGGGGAGCAATCCGCCCGGGAAATCAAACGGATGGGGAACCAGATAGAGGAGGTGAAAATCGGGTTGGAAGGTAGATTGGATGCTCAGAGGGATGAATTGGGACAGATGAGGGTGGCATCTACAAAAGAGAGGGAGGAGATGAAGGAGGAGATACGACGAGGTGTAAGCGAGGAGGTCTCGGGGGTACGCGAGGAGGTAAAGCGAGGTGAAAAGCATGTCGAGACAGAGGTGAGAAATGGGACGGCAAAGTTACAAGGGGGCATAGAGGACCTGACGGAGGAGGTGGAACAGCTGACGGTGGGACAGACGGAGTTAACGGAGCAGGTACAAAAGAACACGGCGGTACTAGGAGGGTTAAAAGCGACACAAAGAGACATCAAGGACGACTTGATAGCGACGAAGAGGCAATGTCAGATGGTACGTGAGGGACTGACGAGGTTGGACGAGGTGACAGAAGTAATGGAGACGAAGGACCGGGAGGTGAGGACGCACATAGAGACGGTCAAGGTAGCCTTAGAGGACGAACTTGAGGAGACGCACCGGGAAATAAAAGAGGTGAAGGAAAAGTTAGAGAAGGTGGAAGAGGGGGTGAGTGAAATTAAGAAGAGACGGACAGAAACTAAGAGAGAAATACAGGAGGAGGTGATGGAATATGTGCAAGGTCGGTGCTCAAATCGTGATGTTGTGCTCACTAACCAAATAAAGAGTTTGCAGGTGGCGAAGGAGGTGCGGAGACGAGGTGCCAAGGTGAGTGGCGATATATTCGGAAATGCATATGATGTGAGGGGAGCTTCAGTCGGCTTGGGGGTTGTTGTGGACCCGGGTGTTCGTGAGAGGCCGTTGGTGAAGTGTGCAACAGGTACAGTGTGCGAAGGAGGAGGTGTGCGAGAATGTCCGACTCTGGGGTGTGTGAGGAAAAAGTGCGTGCCAAGGAGTGAGTGTGCTGTCGAGAGTGAGTTGGTCGTAGCGCGTGTGCGAGGGAGCACATGGAAGCGCGTAGTGAGGAGTGTTACACTTACAGAGGATGTAACAAGAAAGTGTACACCTGTGGTGAGTGTTACGGAGGAAGTAACGGGAGAGTGTGCGCAAGAGGATGCGCGAGAAAGGTGTGTGATGGACGGGTGCATGGGGAAAGAGTGCGCTGTCAAGAGTAAGGGGGAATGCACGCCTGTGGTGAGTGTTACAGAGGGTGTAACGGGAGAGTGTGCGCGAGAGTGTGCGCGAGAAAGGTATGTAACGGACAGGTGCATGAGGAAAGAGTGCGCTGTCGAGAGTAAGGGTGAGTGCGCTGTCAAGAGTGGTGGTGAAAGTGGTAAGAGTGACACGGAGCGTGAGTTGGTTGTGGCAGGTGAGAGAGGATGTACACCTGGAATGGAAGGATGCGCACCTGGAATGGTAGAGCGTGTGTGGGAATGCACACTTGAGTTGGTAGTGAGGCACGTGGTTGGGTGTGCAAGTGAGAGCATACCTGTGATTGTCACAGAGGAGGTGACCGAGAAGGGGGCGCGAAGAGGTGTGTTGGTGAGGTGTGCAAACGACGAGTGTGTGCAAAGGTGTGCGGTGGTCAGGTGTGTGACCAAGTCTGTGAGCGAAAGAACGAGTGCAGTGACGAAGTATGCGGGGTGTACGGGCGGCGTTGGAGCACCGAGCTCGGTGAGGGTGAAAGGGGTAGCGTATGCGTGTGAGCATGCAGGTGAAGCATCGACGGTAACCGGGTTAGCGGTTAGAACGACATTTAGCCGAATCGGGCCCTCGGTGTGCGCCGGGCAGCTTCCCGTGCCGCGAGGACCAGCGGGGATCCGAACCACGGCGGTTTCGAAAGAACCGCCGTACGCGATCCACGCTGGGCCTCGCTTTGAACGGCCGCGTCCGTGCTCCACTAGGCGGAGCGGGCAGCCCGATAGGAAGGGTCGTCATGGCGACCCCTTTTTGTTGAGGCATTCCGGCAGGTCGAGATCGGACCATTGGATGGCTCCGTGCCGAGGTGGTGCGTGGGATCTCGGCCCGGGTAAACCTCCGTCCCTGCACCGAATGCCGGACGCATCCAGCCGCCGGCACCAAACAACCCGCATTCATTGCTCGGCTTTACGAAGCCGAGCTTTAGAGATGAATTGGCGCACCGTGAGGATCTAGTAAGTAGACGGGTGATGAGGTTAGTGTTTTTGATCCGAAATTTAGAAAAGTGGATAGAATTGGCAGTAAATAGAAAATTTTTGATTGGTTGGAATTTGGAGAGCAAAATTGGTAGGTTGAGATACCCGATGTGGTGGGATGGCAACTCTGCCATCCCTCACAGAGGGGGCAAAGGAGCACTAGGTTATGGGGTTTATGGCAGTGAAAACTAGCCCGGGAGGGTTTGGATAATGTGTAGGGACCTAGAGAAGATGACCTTAGGTAACGTTAAGATTACGTAGTGACAATGATACCTGTAGTGGGGACGCAGGTAGATTAGAGTGGATGATAATGACGTGGTATGTGCTTAGTTAAAGGGAAGACGGGGAGCACTAAATTAGCAGGGCACCAGGTAGATTAGATGATGCCGTGTGTATGGTGAACAGGTGTGATTGCACAGGTGTGCAACTGAACAGGTGTATGGAGCAGTGTTTGAGTGAGTGATGGTGATGAGTATTGTGCTGACCAAATGGTCCAGGAAGGAAGGAGGGTGCAGGTGGCACCAGGTGTGATTGCACAGGTGTGCAACAACAGGTGTATGGAGAATGGTTGTGTGGAATAAATGGTAGTGTGGAATATCTGGAGTATTGGAATGGATGGTCGTGGAGTGAGTATGGTGGAAACTATGGAGTGGAGTGGATGGTGCGAAGGTTTGAATGGGGCAAGGATGGACCCCCATCACGAATACCCGGGGAGGGTAGTGTAAGTGTTAGGTAGAGGGTATAGGTAAATTGTGGTTGGATATTGGCATCTGTGGTGCGGGTAGTTGCACAGGAGTGTAGTGATGGGTGCATTAGTGTCGTGGAAATGGCTGGGCGTGTAGCCTGTTAGTGTGTGTAGTTGGATGACACTCTGCCGCTGTTAGGATGTCGGCCAGGTGAGGCCGCAGGTGGGCTCTGGGAGCCGGTAGAGTTGTTGTGGATGGGGCCCGAGGATCCGGAGGACGGACCTGGGTAGCCCAGTGCCAGAGGGCACTGAGGGGTGGCAGAGCCAGGAGGGGCCTTCCGCAATTAGATAGGTTAGGGTGAGGAGCGAGGTAAGCTCGGGTGGCAACTGCAGTGGTGGAGGTGTGCAGGTGGGTAGACCTGCTGGGAGAGCTACACGACCCAGCCCGGAAATTGTGCAAGGGCACAGGGAGATGAATCGGGGGAGTGAGACCCCAGATTGAGAAGCACCACAGTTTGGTCAATGGGAATTGGTTTTTAGAACCCATAGTGTAAGTTGGCCAATGGATTGGCAGGGAAAGACCCCGGGTAGTGTAAAGTGTGTTAATGTCACTTAGAAAGTAGTTAGGATGAAAATCTCCTTTCACCATCTACATCCACTCACCTGAGGTGACGTAACTCCGCACCATGCCATGTTTTTCTTATTTTTGATGCAAATGTTTGGAATGTGAGACGCATCATGACGTGGGTGTGACATTGTGCTTTGTTGTTCCATCTCTTCCTCCTTATGAGGATTGATGATGAATTGGGTGATGGCAAATTTTGGCTAGAGGGATTGTGGTGACGAATTTGGAATAGAAGAAATATGGGGAAGACGTGACAGTCATGACGAATTTGTAATGTGTAGATTTTGTAAATATGGGGTAAGGGCAAGGGTAGTGTAGGTGACGGGGGGTGACGGGGGGGGGGTGACGTACGGTAGGGACGAGCTTTCTCACTTCGCTCTCCGTACGCACTTCACCTTGCATTGCCTTATTGATGTGTTCCCTTGAGACCTTACCCCTCGCTCATCTGTCTCTCCCCCCCTTTGTCTCCCACATGAGGACCTGTGCGCCACTGGGCGCCGAGGGGAGCGTGCGTGAGTCCGCCATTGTGCGCCCGGAACTCCCAGAACCAGCTGTCTGCATCGATGCACCACATTATGGACCACATGTCTGTGGCCGAGCACCACTTATGGACCCCATGGGTTGGGGTATGGCCCCTCTGCTGGAACCGGCCATGAAGGCCCGAAATCTTGCTGGCGGACCTTGATCACAGGGCACCGATGCCCCACAGGTGAACCACACTAGTCGGCCCTGTGGGCCATAAATAAAATAAATAAAAAATGGACACGTTGGGTGCATTTTAATAGTGCAAATAGGCCGCCAGCAAAGGAAGATGACAACACCAGGAAAATAATAATAGCCAGCAGAGGGAGCTGAAGAGCAAGAGACCACCTGCAGGGTTAGGGGTTGTTGTTTTTATTTTTATTCATGAACAATGATGACTGTGCACCGATTTGTGCTTGAGGGTGTGTTGGTGCGTTTTGGGTGCTTTCATGGTGCGTCGATGCAGAGCAGACTGTGTCTCCCCCCCAAAAAGGACAATCACAGGTCCTGGGTTAGTTTTGTAAATAAAAGCAGAGCCATTGTAAATAATGCTCCCCACCGTCAGTGTATAGTTTGAAGACCATTCCGCAATTCGGTTAGCTGTGGGCGTGAGTCTGTTAGGTAGGGTGCAATGGAGCAGCGGGACATATTTATTTATGTTTTAAAACTGTCGCACTCAGGGTCAGGTTAAATGTAGAGGGAACTACACCTACGTGTCACACTAAGCTAAAGTTATAGGCCCGGGACGTGCCTAAGAGGAGGAGGGTGCAGTGTTGCGGATATGAGGATTGTATTTTTTTAATTGTGTTGTATTGTAGTAAATTGTTGTGAATTATTGCTTAAGTCTGGACCCTCCTGCCTCCAGTGTTGTGTAAAGGTCAAAGGGCGTCCCATAATTAGTCCATAAAGCATACACGTCAGCCAATCATAGAATACCCCTGGTTGATAGTTATATCTTATTATGTGTATTAGGGTAAGGCCTTGTCTTCCATTAAGATGACACTCCATTGCACTGCATTAAATAAGAGTAGATCCCCTTTCATCATTGCCAAGCCTCGATTGCAAATTACATCCCCTCCAAAACCACCATTGAACATGTGCTCGGGTCGGGGAAGAAAGGCGTGCCCGCCCGTCGTCATCAAGGGCGGAGCCAGAGGGTCGCGCGACCAACCAGGGCCGAGGTGAGCACACCGATGGGCGTATCCTGAAGGCTGGCGGCTTGATCGCCGGAGGCGCTATAAAAGCGCGCGCGCAAGGACGTTGTATAGTGGAGTAGTTGCTGAGTTGTGTAAAAAGATCATCCAGAGAGAACCAACTGTAAGAGAACCAACTGCGAGAGTACATTGAGATCACCCAAGGAAGCTTTGTACACAGCAACGGCTGATCAAGTGGGCCGATGTTTGTTCCGGAGCTGGTGCTTTTCCGAGCAGAGTCCGAGGCTGGCATGTGAGCAAAAGAACATAGAGAACATTAAGGAGATCATCATCCAGGGAAGCACAAAGCCTGTTGTAGTCCTGGCAAAGCACGCGACGTCCACAGCAGCAGCAGCAGCAGCGGCGGCCACAGCAGCAACAACACTCAACAGCCGCTTGGGGCCTGGACGGCGGTTTTGAGCAGGGCCGCGAAGGAACGGCGGCTGCTAAACGCGCCGATCGTGTTGCAGAACCCCTTGGACTTTCCTCTCCCTCAAGCCATCCACCTCCTGCCTTTCCGTCCTCTTGTGTACGTGAGTTTGTTCTGTTTGTTTTGTCCCTGGGTATTTAATTAAGCTTGTATAAGCTAGGTTGCACTGTGTCTAAAATCTTCTGTAAATTATTTTATTATCTTTCCTTCTTCCTTGGTTATTTTGAGCCTGTATATAGTAGGAATAAATTTAGTAGTATTTTCAACCCTTTTTTCGTCTTCTTCTTCTTCTTCTTCACATCCGTGTCGCTTTTGTCTTTTCCATATTTAATATCTGTGGCGCGATCCGGCCAACGTTCGGGGATCGGGTTAATCTGGGTAACTGTTAGGCCGCGGTGGCATCCGCTCGGCAAACCAACATCCTTATCCGCGGGCCGTAACAATATATATATATATATATATATATATATATATATATATATATATATATATATATATATATATATATATATATATATATATATGTAAAAGTACATAAATTTATGTCTATTTACATATATATATATATATATATATGTAAAAGTACATAAATTTATGTCTATTTACATACATATATATATATATATGTAAAAGTACATAAATTTATGTCTATTTACATATATATATATATATATATATATATATATATATATATATATATATATATATATATATATATCTATCTATAATTCCAGTAATCTCTGTCTGTACGTCTGTACGTCTGTACGTTTGTTTGTCTGTGACCGCTGTTTCTCGACAACCACGGGTCCGATATACTTTTAACTTGCCAGGTATATTGCTGGGGACCCGAGGATGTGCCTTTTCAAGGTTTCATATTAATCGGACAATTACTTACCGAGCTATGTCCAAAAAACGATTCAACCAATCAGAGAGCAGCGAACGATCGCGTGTGCCGAACGTGGCGGGCACACTCTGCCTCGGATGGCACATTTGAGAGCGTATTCATTTATTTCACGTTTGCAAACTATGTTGGCGTTAAACTATGTTTTACAACTAATAAAAACGAATTTGCGATTCATTCGCTTTCCTGCGCGTTTGTGCACGCGATGGCGATTTCTTTACCAAACTCCGGAAGCCGTTCGCTTTGGACCAAACCATTGCATGTAAATAGAGGGGGGGGATTGTCACCACTCGCAAGCCGTTCGCTTTGGACCAAACCATTTCATGTAAATAGAGGGGGGGGATATAATTTTAGATATAGATATAGTACGGGCATGCCCTAGTATACATAAATTATATAAGGCACAGCATGATGATATACAGTGCGTATCAAAAAAAAGGTAATCCGAATTCATGGGGTTAATATGCAAAGGTTATTAATTTTGACAATTTACATGTGGTTTACTAATTAAGAGGAGATCCTCAGCTTTCCATTGATACCTTCCATGCATCATTGCTGTCACACATGACCGAGTACATGTTCATTGAAAATGACAAGTTCAAATCGCATTTTTACAAGTTTGGCTAATCGATGCAAGTCAGGATAATTGGTGCAAAATGAACGTCAGATGTGAACTTTTCTCAGAAATGATTGGCCTTTATGCACCCACACCTTCAACATGTCCACCTCCCCTTTTCAACACAAAGCTCACAGCGGCGGAGCATGCCCTGAACGGCTCGTCTCACCATAGCCGGGCCATTGCGCAAAGCATCCACTTCATGTCGAATACGGCCCTGCAATTCGTCAAGATCACGGGGAGGAGTTACGAACACCTTGTTCTTTAAATGTCCCCAAAGGAAATAATCACATGGTGTGAGGTCAGGTGATCATGGCGGCCATTCCACTGCATGGTTGAGGGTAATGACTCGGTCTCCAAAGAGTTCCCTCAGTCGATCTCGGACAGCGATAAGACGATGTGCTGGGGCACCGTCTTGGGCCCACTAGAGATATCTGAAGACACCATGAACCTGTCGCTCAAAGTTCTCCTCCAGCTGCGGTAAAACTTCATCATTGATCATCTGCAGATATCTGTTGCCATTGACATTCCTTTGAAAGAAAAATGGTCTGATCACCTAACCACTTCCACAAAGTCCCAACCAAACAGTCCACTTTTGTCGATTCATGTTGGTGTCAAAATTAAATTCCAGGGTTGTCCTGTCGGTGCATATTCAAGAACATTATGGGTATTGACCTTGCCATCCATGGTGAAAGCAGCTTCGTCGCCGATAACGAGATACGGCAGGAAATTGACATCTGCTTCGCAATGTGCTATCAACCATCCGGCAAGCACCAGCCTCCTGGCAAAATCCCCTGGCGTAAGTTGATGCTGGATGTGAATCTGATATGGATGTTGGTGGAGGTCAGGTCTTGTGATTCGGATGAATGTTGCCGAAGGCAATCCCGTCCCATTTCGTCTTGCGCTGGTATCCCGAGGATGCTCCAAAACTTGCTGCCTTACTGCTGCAATGTTCATTTCCGATCGCCCAGTGCGCCTCCTACCAGAATTTTCCATGTTGCATCGTAAGAGGCTAGTGCCATGCTCTTGGTATTTTTTAACATTCGCCCAGATGGTTTTGGCTGCTGGAGGCTCCTGTTCTGGGAAACGTTCCCTCAACGCATCACAAGTTCGCTGCAAACTTCCAGTTTGGTGAAAGGTTGTAACCATGAAGGTCCGCTGTTCAGTCTTAAGTTGCACCATCTTTTCAATGACTCAGACTGTCTCTAAACCCATACACTGTAGGCCCATCTTAAACAAAGGATGACGCAACCGACAATTACCATACCAGCTTAACAATTTTACAGAATCAACTTGGCAGTTGACAAGTAATGCGTCCATTTAAAACTGTCTTGCACCGATTACCCAAACTTTTTAAAATGCGATTTGAACTTGTCATTTTCAATGAACATGCACTCGGTCATGTGTGACTGCAATGATGCATGAAAGGCATTAATGGAAAGCTGAGGATCTCCTCATAATTGGTAAACCACATGTAAATTGTCAAACTATATAACCTTTGCATATTAACCCCTTGATTTCTAATTACCTTTTTTTTGATACGCACTGTATATACAGTCACTTGAAAAAGTAAGTACACCCCATGTAAAGTTTTGACTTTTTCAACATCTTTCAACATACAGCTATTTGATCTTCATTTCAACAATATTGATAGATAAAGGTGATATTATATAACATATATCATGAAACATTTACATTTTGTAGTCCATTGTATAATTTAAATAAACATATATGCAAATTTCGCATGTGGAAAAAGTAAGTACACCCCTACATTTATCACTACTTCAAATACCGAAAATTAGAATCAGGTGCACCAGCTCAGGTGCAAATGATTAGAACATCGTTAGAGAGGATCTTGGAGGAACCTGTCTTATTTAAACCTCAGACATTTAGTTTGGTTTGCTCTTTGTTGTTGAGGTGTGCGGTGTCACCATGCCTAGACAAAAAGAGCTGTCTGAGGCCTTCAGAAAGAAGGTTATAGATGCCTACGAGTCTGGGAACGGATTTCAAAAGATCTCCAAACAAGTTGAAATCTATCATTCGACTGTCCGGAAGATCATCTACAAGTGGAGAAGATTCCAAACAACTGCCAACTTGTTCAGGCCAGGCCGTCCCAGCAAGTTCAGCCCAAGAGCAGACCGCAAGATGCTGAAAGAAGTCTCTAAGAACCCCAGAATGTCATCACGGGACCTACAGGGAGCTCTTGCCACTGTTGATGTCAAAGTGCATGAGTCTACCATTAGAAAGAGGCTGCACAAATTTGATCTACATGGGAGGTGTGCAAGGAGGAAACCTTTGCTGTCAAGAAAGAACATCAGGGCAAGACTAAACTTTGCCAATGAACACCTAGGCAAAGACCAGCACTTCTGGAACAATGTGCTCTGGACAGATGAGTCAAAGGTGGAGCTATTTGGCCACAGTACCAGAAGACATATTTGGCGAAAACCAAAGACAGCGTTTGACCACAAGAACCTGATGAATGAATGAATGAATGATCGTTTTAAGGCCATTTTCCCCGCTAGAGCAGGGGTTAGCCTTGCGGGCCCCATGACAATCATGGTTCCCTGTTTGAGGCAATGTTTTTACGGCCGGATGCCCTTCCTGATGCCAACCCTTAGTCGCCTCTTACGATGCGCAGGGATATGGTGTACCTATTCTAAACCGGGGTGCACACCGGGATCATTCATCTCAGCAAGCTGGTACTCAGTTTGCCGACCTCGGAAGGATGACAGGCTGAGTCAACCCCCCTGGCGTTAATTCAGCGATTGACTGGGATTCAAACCCAGGATCCTAGGATCCCAAGCCGGCACCCTAAGTGCTAAGCCAACACCAGGCACCACAAGAACCTGATCCCAACTGTAAAGCATGGTGGTGGAAATATTATGTGTTGGGGCAGCTTTGCTGCATCAGGGCCTGGGCAGCTCACCATCATAGAATCCACTATGAATTCTTCATTGTACCAGAGGGTGCTTGAGGATAATGTGAGGCCGTCTGTCGGAGAGTTGAAGCTCAACCGAAGGTGGACCTTGCAACATGACAATGACCCTAAACATACCAGTAAATCCACTAAGGAATGGCTGAAAAGAAAGAAATGGGGGGTTCTGGAATGGCCAAGTCAAAGCCCGGATCTAAATCCCATCGAGATGTTGTGGGGGGATTTGAAACGAGCTGTGCATGCAAGAAACCCCTCAAACATCGCACAGCTGAAAGAATTCTGCATGGAGGAGTGGGCAAAAATTTCTCCCAGTCGATGTCAGAGACTGGTAGACAGTTATAAGAAACGCCCACTTGAGGTTGTTTCTGCCAAAGGGGACAATACCACCGATTAGAGCCAAGGGTGTACTTACTTTTTCCACATGCGAAATTTGCATTTATGTTTATTTAAATTATACAATGGACTACAAAATGTAAATGTTTCATGATATTTGTTATATTATATCACCTTTATCGATCAATATTGTTGAAATGAAGATCAAATAGCTGTATGTTGAAATATGTTGAAAAAGTCAAAACCTTACATGGGGTGTACTTACTTTTTCACGTGACTGTATATATTTAATTATTTTTTTTTAATCTATGTGGCTGCAAGAGATGAACTTGATCAAATTAAGATATACATAAAATTGCAGTTGAAGTACTACTTATAGCAGAATATGAAAGTTCAATTGGGGTAACAATCTGACCGACAAAGGCATTCTAAAGAAGATGCAAATTGGCATATAATTGACAAAACTATGAGTCAAAGCAGGATTTTCTGGATACATCATGCAAGGCTTGAGTGAAGAGACCTCCTTTAACATCTTAGAAGGCCGATTAGGTGATGAATGGGATAAGGGACATCAAATGTGGATGGACGATATCAGCAATTGGAGAAGAATCCCAAATTACAGCCAAATAAAGAGGATACCTGAGAATCAGCAATGCTGGCAGCACAGTGGAG
Source organism: Myxine glutinosa (assembly GCF_964187855.1). Taxonomy (NCBI): domain Eukaryota; kingdom Metazoa; phylum Chordata; class Myxini; order Myxiniformes; family Myxinidae; genus Myxine; species Myxine glutinosa. The sequence goes on from NC_136263.1 coordinate 76,530,436, forward strand.
TATAGCAAATCCCCGTATCAAGGAAGGCACAGCATGATTATGAGTTCCATGAGATTACATGCCAAGGTCAGTCTGAGTTGTATAAATTCTTCATTGTGCTTTATTATTATTATTATTATTATTTATTCCTTAACAGAGGCTCACAATTCATGAAGCCTAATGGGTTACTACAGAGCATACCGGGAGCTCTTGTATTGTTTAGATTTTAAGTAATCACATTTTTTCACACCTCATTTTGCTGTTAATCTGTTGCCCAAGATTCATTTGCTTATATATGTACCATGAACGAGACATGAAAATAAACCAAATAATCCCCATGTTTCGAGCAAGAAATTCACAAGTAGACATTTAGGTAGATTACTGATTTAAGGATAATGGAGTCTGTGCTGAGAACCTGAGGAAGCATTCAAAGTTATTGTGGATATCCAATCTGGGGCAATGGAACCTTCCATTAATGAAACATACTATCGCGTCAGAGGGTCCGTTAATACAGACCGCTCTGAGCCCAAGGTCTATGACCATCTGTAGATGCAGAAACAGTGTTTAGCATACTGCATTCACTTAATACTGTTCCTGATATTCCTCATGGATCACCCAAATGAGGCTGTTCTTGGAAGTGAAACGTGTGGGAGGCAAGAGGTGGGAAAACATTAATTAACAATTTAAATGGTGTTTGAAATATTGACAATTAAATATGGGGATAAGCGACAGCGTAGACGTGCCAATCAATAAGTACAGAACATATCTGGCGGTTGACAGCCACATAAGGATGAGCGACACACAAACTTATTTTCAGGAGGGATATAAAACTAAAACCTAACCCAATGTTGGCGCCGCTAATAAATAAAACAAGAAGACGTCATGCAAAGCACGATACTTGCAAAATCCACCCCTCCCCCCCAAAAAAGTTGCCATCGATACATCAAATTGTCAATTTCATTAAGATTAAAATTGACGATTTTAATCAAAGCTCGCATCAATCGGATTTAAAATTGATGATTTTTCAGGTGAACATTCATGATTTTAGGAGTTTGACCTTGAGTTGACATTTGACCTTTTGACGTTAAATAGTTAGTTTGCCAAATCAGCGATACTCTATGTAATTGCTGTTTAATTTATCAAGTTTTTAATGTTCGCTCTTTCACGAGCCTCGATCTTGTATACAAAAAAAAAAAAAAGTTAATAGGATGGAAATTGATTATTTTTCAGTTGAAATAGATTTTAGAAGTTTGACCTAGAGTTGACCTTTCACCTTTTGACCTCAAAAATAGTTGCTTTGCCAATTCAGTGATGCACTATGTAATTGCTGTTTAATTGTCAAATCAATCAGATGAAAAGTCACGATATTCAGATGGAAATTGATGATTTTAGAAGTTTGATCTAGAGTTGACCTTTGACCTTTTGACATCAAAAATAGTTGGTTTCCCAATTAATTCACTCAATGTGCAAATGCTGTTCAATTTTCAATTCAATCGGATGAAAATTGTCGGGTTTTTTCAGATGAAAATTCATGATTTTAGAAGTTTGACCTTGAGTTAACCTTTGACCTTTTGACCTCAAAAATAGTTGGTTTCACAACTCAGTGAGGCACTATGCAAATGCTGTTTAATTTTCACATCAATCAGATGAAAATTGATGATTTTGGAAGTTTGACCTTGAGTTGACCTTTGATCTTTTGACCTCAAAAATAGTTGGTTTCCCAATTCAGTGACTCAATGTGCAAATGCGGTTCAATTTTCAATTCAATCAGATAAAAATTGATGGTTTTTTCAGATGAAAATTCATGATTTTAGAAGTTTGACCTTTAGTTAACCATTGACCTTTTGACCTCAAAAATAGTTGGTTTCACAATTCAGTGAGGCATTATGCAAATGCTGTTCTATTTTCAAGTCAATCTGATGAAAATTGATGGCTTTTCAGATGAAAATTGATGATTTTGGAAGTTTGACCTTGAGTTGACCTTTGACCTCAAATATAGTGGGTTTTCCAATTTAGTGACTCCATATACAAATGCTGTTCCATTTTCAAGTCACTCGGATTAAAATGGCGATTTTAGAAATTGGACCTCCAGATGACCTTTGACCTCAAAGTCAATTGGCTTCTCAATTGTGACGACCTCTACAACTTGGGGAAGTTTCATGACGATCGCTTTAGAATTTTATCTGTAGGCTGGTGACAAACAACCAAACAGACAGACAGACAGACAGAATAACAAACGCAACTGACCAATATACTTGAAAAATCTTCGATTTTCCAAGTAACAAACAGACAGTCAGAATAATGAAAAATCACTCATAGTTTGACACTTGGCAAAAGAGAACAAAGTAGAATGGCACTCATGAGAGCATCCTTTTAACCTCAAAAATAATTGATGGTTGAATTTAGTGACCTTATATGCAAATAGTCTTCAAATTATAAGTTAATCTATTGAAAATTGACAATCTTATAAATTTGGCCTATGTTGACCTTTTGGTCTATGTTGATGTCAAATATAGTTAGTGGTTAAATTCAGTTAGCAGATATGAAAATCCTATTCAAATTTCAAGTCAATCGGATGAAAATTGAGGATTTTAGAAATTTGTAATAAAGTGGTTGACCATAGGCCTATGTTGACATTTTGGTCTATGTTGATCTCAAAAATAGTTGGTGGTTGAATTCAATTTGATGATATGAAAATCCTATTCAAATTTCAAGTCAAGCAGATGAAAATTGAAGATTTTAGAAATTTGAAAAAAGTGGTGGACCTTGTGACCTATGTTATTTTAAAAAATAGTTGGTGGTTGAATTCAGTTATCCGATATGAAAATCCTATTCAAATTTCAAGTCAATCTGATGAAAATTGAGGATTTTGGAGATTTGAAAAAAGTGGTTGACCTCCTTTTGGCCTACGTTGATCTCTTAAATAGTTGTTGGTTGAATTCAGTTCACTGATGTAAAAATCCTATTCAAATTTCAAGTCTGTTGGATGAAAATTGAGGATTTTAGAAATTTGAAATTGTTGTTGACCTTTGACCGATGTTGACCTCTTGGTCTATGCTGATCTCAAAAATAGTTGGCGGTTGAATTCAGTTAGCTGATATGAAAATCCTATTCAAATTTCAAGTCAATTGGAGGAAAATTGAGGATTTTAGAAATTTGGAAAAAGTGGTTGACCTTTGGCCTATGTTGACCTTTTGACGTTTTGACGTCAAAAATAAATTGGATTTTGTCAGATCACTAACTCCACCATTTGGTGAAGTTTCTTGAAGATCGGTTTAAAATTGTGACCTGTAGGCAACTATAACTCAGCAGACAGACAAATGAAAAATCACTCATCGAGCGACATTTGGAAAAAGAGAACAAAGTAGAATGGCACTCGGTGGAGCATCCTTTTGACCTCAAAAATAATCGGTGGTTGAATTCTCTGATCTGATATGCAAATAGTCTTCAACTTTTAAGTTCATCGGATAAAAATTGACAATCTTATAAATTTGTCTTATATTGACTTTTTGGCTTATGTTGATCTCAAAAATAGTTGGTGGTTGAATTTAGTTAGCTGATATGAAAATCCTATTCAAATTTCAAGTCAATCGGTTGAAAATTGAGGATTTTAGAAATCTGTTAAAAAATGGTTGACCCTTGGTATATGTTGACCTTGTGACCAATGTTGATCTCAAAAATAGTTGGTGGTTGAATTCAGTTAGCTGATATGAAAATCATATTCAAATTTCAAGTCAATGAGATGAAAATTGAGGATTTTAGAAATTTTAAGGAAAGTGGTTGACCTTTGGCCTATGTTGACCTTTTGACCTAAAAAAATAAATAGGATTTTGTCGTACCATAAACTCTACCATTTGGTGAGGTTTCGTGAAGATCGGTTTAAAATTGTGACCTGTAGGCAAGTATAAGTGAGCGGACAGACAAACAAACACACAAACCAGAGTGATCAACATACTTTTTTTTTTTTTTTTTGTATACAAGATCGAGGCTCGTGAAAGAGCGAACATTAATCACACAGAAAGACAAACAGACACATAAAACAAATAACATCGGGAGCGGTAGACAAGATGGGGAGAGAGGGGGAAGGACACAAACACAACATTTGAGAGCAGGGACCGAGAGACATGGAGACATCGAGAGAACTGTGGGAGGGAGAGGGCTTTGGGGGGGAGAGGCATGGGAAGGGGGGGTGGGTGGGAGAGGTATAAAACATATGAACACTGCAAGGACTTCCAGGAAAGAAGTTGGAATTTCAAACAAGGTGGATCTGGGGTGAATTAGTGGGGGTAGAAAAGATCAAGGTTTTGGATGGGGGAAGATATTATACTTTAAAAATTGTCAACTTGTCAAAAGTCAAAAAACTTGTCCAAAAATATTTTTTTTGCCAGGTAACAAACGCAACCGACCAATATACTTTTAAAATCTTCGATATTAGCAAGTAATAATCACTCAAAACAACGAGGCAGGCAAGGACTTGCAGCTGCTATGAAGCTGGTGGATGTGCAGGCTCATGATGAGCAGGATGGTTGTGACTGCAGTGCTGCAATGGTTGTGAAACCTAAACCTCTCCGCAAAAGGGTTCTTAAGAGAAATTCTTTCCAGTTCGGGGCATGGAAGTGAAGAGGTGTGAAAATGATATGATGCAATGTCCTCTCAACTCTCCTCACAGCCCTGATCTAACTGAGAACTCAACTGAACTGGACAGAACTGGTCTGGAAAGGAAATGAGACCAGCTGCCACACCCAGGCGTGTTTACGGCCCTGGTAAACTTTGGCATCACCGTTTTTGGCGGTGCGTCCTGCTCATCGACCATCCACTTCTGTGGATGTGCCATCCTCTGGCCCGTCCAAGTCAAGGGGGGTTATGTCTGGTGATTGTGGGGGCCACGTGGGCTGTCGGACTGTCACATATGCGTTAAATGACCACGTGGGGGTTTTCAGAGCCCCATATCCCCACATTGTGCTTATTGGTCTTTCCCTGATACATGAAAGCAAGCTTTGTCTGTGAACATGACCTTTTTCAGGTAATCTTTTTCAGTAATAAAGCTTCAGTCTTTTATGCAAAATCCTGTGTACAGTGGTGCTTGGTAGTCCCAGTTCTCTGGATGCATATCAAATTGATTTTCTGGAACTTTGATGAAATTATTCCTGCACTCGTTCAATGTCTGCTGCACTTGTGCTTGGTCGACCTGTACTTTTCTGTTTCTGACAACTTCCAGTCTCCTTAAACCTCTTGCACCACTCTGGTACTAGTCAGGATTCCTTCCACAACCTGTACGGAAATTATGCTGAACTTGTGTGTCGGATCTCGCCTGGATTAACCATTTGACACACCGAGCTTTATCCTTTGGAGACGTAATTTTCTTTTATATTAAACCACCAGACCTGAAAATAAAGAAACCTTTATGAGTTTCTGTATCATATAAAACAAAGGTATCATTGTGTCCTTTGTGGTACGAAATATATTAACAACCAAAGTTGTCCAATCTTTTCGGAACACCCTGTGAACTGCCTTTCCTCAAAAATGAAATATTTGGTAGCTATTTGTCTCAACACAAACACTGCTATAACTCTCACTAGAAAGCAACTCCAACAAGTCTGTATGTGGTTTGTGATTCACATGACAGTGAAATCGTACTAATTCTCTTTGAATGATCTTTTTAAGGCCATTTTTCCCCGCTAGAGCAGGGGTTAGCCTTGCAGACTCCATGATAATCGTGGTTCCCTGTTTGAGGCAATGTTTTTATGGCCGGGTGCCCTTCCTGACACCAGCCCTTAGTCACCTCTTCTGATGTGCAGGGATACGGTGCACCTATTCTAAATCGGGGTAGACATCAGGATCATTCATCCCAGCAAGCTGGTACTCAATTTGCCGCCCTCGGAAGGATGACAGGCTGAGTCAACCCTCCTGGTGTTAATTCAGCGATCGACCAGGATTCGACCTCAGGATCATAAGATCCCAGGCCCGCACCCTAACCGCTAAGCCAACACCAGGCTGTACTAATTCTCTATGTAAATGTGTATTGTATAGCGCTGTTGTCGGTGTGAGAGGGTATGACAAGTCATAATAAAATATTACAATTATCTGCACGAAAATCATTGTTTTATACATAGAAGTGGCCGGGGTAATTATCGCACTAAATGTAATACTGTTTTTATGTTTTTGTTTTAATTACATGCACTCCCAAACCACTACATGCACTCCTAAACCGCTGCGAGGATTGCGTTGAAAACTGATGGTTGTTCTTGAGGTGTACACGATAAAGTTTTAGACCATTAAAAAACTTCATACTGCCTCAAGTGGGACTATTACGTGAAATGAGTCGAAAACTTGTGGTTGTTGTACTCATAGGGTCGGTTGTAAAATAAAAAATTCAGTCCCGGGGGTTCACAGTCAGTTGTACAATTACAAAGAGAAAATCGGGGGGCCCCAATTCTCTCTATGTAAATGTAAATACAGGTAGTGGACAGAAAAATGGAAACATCAATGTGAAGTCATTTAATAGGGCATTGGGCCACCATATGCGGCCAGTATGGCCTGCAAGCATCATGGCCTAAGAGTCAACCAGCGTATGGAATTGTGCAGGAGGGATGTGGCACCATTCTTCCAAGAGAAAGTCAATCAACTCACACCTGTTTGATAGAGGTGGAAAACGCTGTCTCAGTTGTTGTTCCAGAATATCCCATAAATGCTCGATTGGGTTCAGATCTGGTGACTCAGAAGGCCATGACATATGGATAACATCAGTGTCATGCTCATTAAACCATTGGGCGACCACACATTCTCTATGGATTGGGGCATTGGGGGGTCTCCGCCGCAAGCCACGCTAGCCATAATTATAGGCAACCAGGCCTGTGCAGCATTAGTATACATGTCCCTAAGCATGCTGGGATGTTATTTGCTTAATTAACACATGGGCCACACCTGTGTGGAAGCCGTTGCTTGGTATCGCTCATTTACACAAGTCTCCATTTTTTGTCCACTACCTCTATATCGTAGAGCACCACCTATATTGGGATTTATGAGTCGTAAATTCCAAAAGTGTTGAAGGGGCGGGGGGAGGGGGGGCGGCGGGAGGGATTAACCCACCCGTAAAGACCAGTTATTTGTTAGTACAATAAAAAATTCAAAAAATGAGAATTGCTAAAGCTGATAATCATGGAGGCGTAGGAGGAGGAGACATGGAGGAGACAGGATGCTGTCAATATAGGAGCACCTACCCATGAAGATGTTTTTAAACAAATCTTACTATAATTCACCAAATGTCCATCCGTCTGTCTGTCCGTCCGTTCGAAGGTACCATTTAAACTGCTGAACCGATCGCAACGATATTTTGGGTGGATAATCCACACTGCATACATTTTACATGCACAATTAAGCAACAAATGCGTTTTTTTGGAATCTCCCAATAAATTATATGGATGCTACCATATGTTGCCCAAGATTGGCTCTGAAGCATTCATACGAAGTCACTGTTGTGTTTGTGAAGACACAATTGGCTATTACACACATATAAGTAAAATATAATTGTCAGCCAATTATTGGCAACGTGGTTTGTCTGGTGATTGTGAGGCTGCTTTCAAATAAATCACTGGGTAATTTGGACTGACACATTCCTGATCTACAGGAACATTGCATCAGCAGCACAACCATGCCTCAGTGATGAGGCAACCAGTGGGCCAAATTTGGAATTAAATCCCTGTCAAATAAGCATCCAATAGATATAAAGTAGACAGACGGATAAATAGACAGAAAGATTGGGTAATTTACAAATAGACATTTGCATTATCCCTCGCACATTACCTATAGGATGATTATGTGAACCCCCCTCCAACCTCCATCTCCCTCTCCCAGGCTGTGACAGTGTGACACACACACACACACACACACTTACATTTTACGAGTATACTCACACATGCAATTCTCACAATTCTACAAAAACCATCTCACAATTCTACAAAAACATAAAACAATTTCTAGAGTGTTGAAAGTTCCCAAGAGCACAGTGAGCTCCATCATTAGGAAATGGAAAGAATATGGAACAACCGAGACTTTTCCTCGAGCTGGTCGTCCGATCTAGCTGAGCAACCAGACAAGAAGGACCTTCGTCATGGAGGAGACCAAGAACCCAATGACCACTCTGACAGAACTACAGAGTTCCTTGGCTGAGATGGGAGAACCTGCCGGAAGGACACCAGTCTCTGCAGCTCTTCACCAATCTAGGCTTTATGGGAGAGCGGCAAAACGGTAACCACTCCTGAGAAAAACGCACACGACAGCACATCTCTCTCCCCCTCCTCTCACTTCCCTCGTTCTTAATATTCCCATTAGCGAAGCGACGGGTGGTATTTGCTAGTACTGTATATATAATTTGCCATGCACCTCAGCCATAGTCATGTATGAAGTGAGAACAACGGCCATTTGGGGACGCAAAGCTGAGTTCGGCCAATTTGTAAAAGGGATATTATTTTTACTTTCGTTTTCCACTTGTTTGTATTCGAGTCTGAGTAGAGACGTCACAATTCACCCCAGATCCACTTTTTTGAAATACCGACTTCTTTCCTGGAAGTCCTAGCAGTGGCGATGTGTTTTATACCTCTAACACACCCGTTCCCACACCTCGTCCCCCGAAGCCCCCTCCCTCCCACAGATCTCCCGATGTTCCTGCTCTCAAATTTTGTACTTGTGTGATTCTCTCCCTATGTTGATTCCCGCTCCCTTTATTATATGTTTTATGTGTCTGTTTCTTTTTTTGTGATTAATGTTAGCTTTTACATGAGCCTCGACCTTGTATACACAAAAAACAACAACAAAACAGCCTGCTAAACTTTAATATTTCTCTAAAAGCAGACTCCATGCTCTTTTTTAAGCCTATGGGTGAAGCTACCTAATTCTCTATGGTGGTGAGGCAAGGAAACTCTATAAGTGCCACATAAAGCAACTAGATGCGTTTCACATTCTCTGCTTAGCTGGCGCACGTTTCATTAGCTGGCGCATGCGCAGATGGGCTGCACGGCGATGGCACTGAAAAGCGACTGAGACAACCGCGCATGCGCAAATCACGGACATTATTTATTTTGATTTTCATATTATTTAATTTCCGAAAAGACGTCTGCATTCAAAATCGACGTGGTGACGTCACGACGTAAATGCATTTCTTCATATATCTTCAGATCCGCTGGATGGATTTTGACGAAATAAACGTCATCGTGTAGGGGACGTAATTGCGCAAATTACAACACCACGTGCGACCATGGCAGCCATTTCCCTCTCATCACAGCATCAAACATTATAATGCGTCAATCCCATCAACCCTGCAAGATCAAAATCCCATCAATCCCAAAGATCCAACTGCAATATCAAGCGGTAGGACAGAATCTCCAACAACGAAGTTCTTAAGATGTACTATATTCCTGTGAGTGAGAGCATGCTCTTCAGGGCCAAGCTTTGTTGGATTGGACACGTGATTTGTATGGAGGATATTTGTGTATTTTTAGCCAGCTAAGCACGGGAAGTCATAACAAAGATACAATCAATCAATGGTCAAATAAATTACTATGTGTACATGTGGAATCAGAGGTGCATTAACATAGAGCGGGGCAAGGAGGAACAACACAGACAAATTGTTTGTGAAGAACACCATGCCCGACTAAGAGCAATTTTCACAATGGGTGGTCAGTTCTTCATGGTGGGTGGCAGGAATCCTGGCTTAGACTTGTGGCTTGACCCATGACACCAAAGGGCAGAATTTGGCTTTCACACCATCCTTCTTTGTGCCCATGACCACCACAAGCTTTAGCATTCCAGGAACATGGTTTGGCTATTGTATATATACATTATGTACATGTGATGCACACTGGTCATTTGCACTCATTAATAATTAGAATACTTCATTTGACTAATGCGTTGATGGCACACCATCATATATAGTTTGTGGCGGTTGACCACAATAATCTATGTACTCATATACTCCAGCACATTTAGGTTGTGATCAAATAAACTAATTTTGAAGCGAAGCACACACAAGGTTAGAGTTATAGCAAGTTGGGTCTTGGGGAATAATAGCCAGGCCTCTCATTATTAACACACACTTTGTGTGGCTTGCTTCAGTTTCGTTCCAGTTCATTATATGAACAACATATATCCGAGGCTGACAGGAAAGCTCAAAGGTATTGTACTCGCCTTTGAACTGTCTAGTCTGGTTTCGATTTCGGGCCCAACTATATGTAATGTCATCTTGGTGCTTCTCAGATGGAGTGTATTGCCTCAAATAGTGTGTTCCATCATTTAACAGGGGCCGCTCATCCAGCATTTGTTGGTTGATGTCAAATATCCCATTGTGTTTTACCCAAGGAGTCATTATTGGGTGTGTACACCTGCCATAAAAACTAATTCCTGTGCTAACAAGATGTCTGCAGGGGGTTTGAGTACACAAAAAGTCCACTCCGAAATCATTTGTCTGGCCTTCTCTCACCTCTATGGACATTAAATAGTCAGTGGTATTGGCTGTAACAGGGCCTCGGCACACAAATGGCAACTAATTTAATCACATTTGTGCTTCAGCCCATATACAACACTTCCCTCAACAACATTCTTGATATGTTGTGTTTTGGCTTGGAGAATTGGAAGTACTGTGCCAATTAAAATTTTCAATGTGGAAAAAACCTTTTTCCATGCTTTGCACACAATCATAACACAATGCAATATTAAACAGTGTTCAAACTCACAAAGAAGAGGACAGATAACAAGCAATAATCTCCAGGATGCGGTAAGTAATTGGTGCATAATCTCAATATGCAATCTTCCAGAGGCAGTGGACAAAGTCCACCATGGATAATAAATGTGTTCTCTTGACAGGAAACGAGACATCGGCTTCTTTCATGATTCAATAACACATAAGTGTTTCATAAAGCTGGACTGTCGGGGTTCCTTGTGCTCCAGTACAGCCCTCACCTTCTCATCCACTGTCTAGACCTTCTTATCACTCCACTCATGCACATCAAACCGTTTTCCATGCAGTCCATTTTTTTTTATGGACGATCACAATTCTGTTATCCCGCTCAGGTGTAGAGTAATATTTTATGGAAAAGCTAATGAATATTTGGCGAATATCATTCCCGGAAAAGAAAAAGGTTTTCTCCTGCCCCTTTGAGATACGTATAATTTATGAGAAACTATTTCGCCTCCTAATTATCATTTAACAGGATGTGTCTTTTAGCATATTTTAATAATGAATTATTTTTCCCTTATATTGGATTATGTCACTTTGTAGGCTGTGCCTTTTAACACATGTTAATAATCTACCAGTACTTGTTTAATGACCCGAGTTATTTGCATATTAGTGCGGAGTTCGCTAGGGAGCATATTTGGCCCAAGTCTATCAAAAAAGAGGCTGGCCAGGCCTGACGTTTGTACTTGGCGGGAATTGGGAATTTGGGCAGATTACTGGCAATAACACTGAATCTTGTGAAAGACATGGTTGGGTCTAACGCCTACTAATGATCAGTGCTGGCAGACAGGTCTTCTGACTTAACGTCCTTCCAATGGACAGCACACACGTTTCTGCATTGCCCAACATGTGAAACACCAGGGTGACAGTTTATAGCTGGGTCGAGATTCTAGTGTGCATAACTCCAAGCTCTCCTGGCAGTCGACCTTTCAATAATTTTGATTGTTACAGCCGCCAGACTCGTCCCAGTCGCTGGGTTTGAATCCAGCGAGTTGCCTCAAAGCGACCGCAGCAGTCGGGTGAGTCTGCAGACCCAGGCCGGATCACGGCCTTTCACCCACGATGCCATATACGTGGAACTACTGAGCCACCCAAGTGCTACGCCGATAGGCGACCACGTGATCGATAGACAGTAATTCGGCCGAGCAAACCATTAGGTCACGGGCGTGGTCTAAGATGTTTGAACTCCACTCCAACTATTAACCTGCAACCAGCCAATGCCACCAAACGAAGCAGCCAAGACAATTATAATTCACCTTGCGACCAGGTATATTTATTAGGAGCAAATGGCTTGGGGGGAGGAAACAATAACACTGGGCAACAGCCAAATTGGTTCTGACTTATTTTCAACTGTTTATAACTAATTTGGTGCCCACAAATCCGAATCTGACCTTTAATAACATTTCGCTATCACGTAACCTTGACGTAGTACATCATAAGTGTGAAAAAAATCTCGAGAGCATGCAAATTTCTTGATTACATCTCAATAAGTCTATTTATTGTCACAAAAAATAATATGAACTTAAAGTTTTTATTTACATCACATTAAAAAATGTAAATCTACAAAAATAATATGAACTTTATAAAATATCACAAAAAATAATATGAACTTTAAGTTTTGATTTATATCACATTAAAAGTGCTTCTGAACTTTACTTTTGCGTTTGTCGGCGCAATCACTTTCACGCTGTAAAGTCCAACAGTAGTCGCCCATCATGTTTGGATTGAATCGGCCTTGATATCGAGTCTCCATGATGGCAATTTCCTGGTGAAACCTTTCTCCATGTTCATCACTGACATCGCCAAGATTTTGTGGAAAGAAGTCCAGATGAGAATGGAAGAAATGTATCTCGAGTGACATTCGAACACCGAGCGCCTGGTAACTCTTCAACATCTTGTCCACAAGCTCTTCATAATTTGGTGCTCGAAAATTCCCAAGGTAATTGTTAGCAAGAGCCACAAAGCTATCCCAAGCAACGCTTTCCAGCTCAGATAGTCTCGTTACAAAGTCCTGATTAGTGAGTCCAAGACGAATTTGAGGACCATTGAAAACACCCGCCTTTACTTTGGCCTCAGATACAATGCCTTGGAACTTCATTAGCAAGGAGTGGAAGCCAGCACCATCTTGATCCATGGCCTTCACAAAGTTATTCATCAAACCAAGTTTCAAATGAAGTGGTGGTAAGAATACCTTCTCAGGGTCAACAAGAGGTTTGTGAATTTCAAATGAAGTGGTATTCCTGTGGTATACTGGTTCTCAAAAACTGGATGTGCTGGTGAAAATTGGATATCATCATCGAAATCTACAGGTTCAAGTTGGTTAGAATCACCTCAAAATATACAAGAACCATAAAACTTTAAAAATTTCGTTGACCAGTGTAATCAATGAGAACAAATAAATGATGCAACAAGAAGAAGAACCACTTTTAGAGGCCATTTTTCCCCACAGAGCAGGGGTTGGCCTTTTTCGGGCACCGTTTCCCTTTTTGAAGCAATGTTTTATGGCCGGATGCTCTTCCTGCTGCCAACGCTGTTAGTCGCCTCTTGCAACACACAGGGAATTACCATTGACCTGGTACTCAATTTGCCGACCTCAGAATGCATGACAGGCTGAGTCAACCCCCCTGGTATTAATTCAGAGATCGACCGAGATTCGAACCCAGGATCCTAGGATCCCAAGCCGGCACCCTAACCGCAAAGCCAACACTTATACGCGCGCGCCGTCAATACCAATGAACAATCGGAAGATTCTAAATTATTCTGTCTTTAGTGCCCAATCAATCACATCACAAAAGATATGCATAGGGAATTGACAGGGCAGGAAGAGATCGTCATCAAACTTGGCAAAGCCATGGGGGAGTTCTGGAGGAAGTTCGATTCCTCGGCAGGGCGATCACTCAGGGAGAGCCAGAGAGAAGTTAAACTCCATGGCACAAAGTGAGGTCGACTTCAATAGTTCAAGAACAAAATACCAGACAACCGCTTATTGTTATTGACAAGTAAAAGTATTACATATTGTCAATCAATAATGTCATCATTCTCACCATCCTGAACAATAAGTGCAATGTGCATGAACTGTAATTTGTTACTCTTCAACATCGAAGCTGAAAACATCAGTTGCACTCAAACCCTAATATCTACAAAGGTATTTGCTAGAAAATAGAGTTTACGTAGTATAACATACAGTACATAGGGTGATTGTTGTTGTTTTCGTATGCAGCCTATGGCTGCTGGTTTGCATAATTTATCTGGAAGCACCTTTGTGCCACTGATGCAGTGCCCCAATTACCAGTGATCTGGTACTCAAGGAGGACAGGCTGAATCAACTCCCCTGGCATGAATTCAACGATCGACCGGGATTCAAACTCATGATCCTAGGATCCCAAGCCAGCACCCTAACCGTAGTACATTGAGGTGACATGTAAAGAATTTTAAAATAACATGGCAAATTAAGTTCACAAAGATGTAATATTAAAATAAGGGTGATATCTGAACATGTTTATTTAACTCACCCCCACTATTTTGTCTGGTTAGTTTGGTTCCTCTTATTCTTGGCTATCTCCAGGTGATCCCACATGGCCACGATAGGACTTGTGTCTGGACTCTGGGGTAGGTATTCTAGCACTTGGAGAACACCAACTGTATAACCTTGTTCTCCAAAAATTTTTTTGCTGGTCTTACTTTCTGTCTCACTCAAACTATAGCTACTGGGATAGCGTGAACCTCTCTTGCTCGAACACAAACATCATACACTTTTCACCTTACACTTTTCTTCTCTTTTATTTAAGGGCTGGCCTGGATGAGGGCTATACAGTCCATGCCTGGAGCCTCCAACATAAAAAAAAATAGTTTTACTCCATTGGAGGTGTGTTTTTGATCATTATCTTGTTGGAAAATGAATACTCTTTCCGATTAAACGATCTGCACTAGGAATTTCTTGGTGCTGCAGTATTTGCTTGTACTTCTCTTTTGTTAGTGGCCCATTGATTTTAACAACTTTTCCTCCACCAAAAGCTGAGATACAACCACAGACATTAACAGAGGCCCCACTGTGTTTAAAAGTGGGCTGCAAACATTGTGTTGTAACGTCATCCAGGTCATTTAGTATGAACTGGTGTCTCTTAGATTCAAAAAGTTCAAACTTCGATTCAACAGACCAGAGTACCAATTCAATTGTTCAGGTGCCCAATTTTGGTGTTGCCAGGCAAATTTCAGTCTTTTCACCTTGTCCTGTGGTCTCAGCAGTGGATTATTTGCTACAACTCTGCCATGGAAACCTGCTGCAATCAGCCTTCGGTGCACCATGCTGGACGAGATGTTAATGTTCAGACCTGCTTTCATCTCATTTGTCAGTTGCTGACTTGATCTTCTTCTGCCACATACACTACCGGTCAAAAGTTTTAGAACACCTCAATTTTTCCAGTTTTTATTGAAATTTAGGCAATTCAAGTCCAGTGAATAACCTGAAATAGTACAAAGGTAAGCAGGAAAACAGACAGACCAATATAACCCTGAAAAGTGTAGGTCTTTCCTTTGGAGAAATTGCAAAGAAAGCCAAGGTGTCAGTAAGTACATTTTCCTGCACCATCAAAAGGCACTTGGAAACTGGAGGAAACTGACAGGAAGAGGTCTGGCAGACCCAAAGCCACAACAGAATCAGAAGACAAGTTTCTGAGAGTCAACAGCTTGCGTGATAGGCGGCTCACAGGACAACAGCTTCAAGCACAGCTTAACACTGGTCGAAGTAAGCAAGTCTCAGTTTTAACTGTGAAGAGAAGACTTCGAGCTGCAGGTTTGACAGGTCGAGTGGCAGTAAGAAAGCCATTGCTGAGATGGCAAATTAAGAAAAATAGGCTTGCCTGGGCCATGAAGCACCGCCAGTGGACTACTGAAGACTGGAAGAAGGTCTTATGGACCAATGAATCAAAATTTGAAATGTTTGGTTCATCACGCGGGGTTTTTGTAAGCCGTCGAGTAGGCAAAAGGATGGTTCCTCAGTGTGTGACACCAACTGTCAAACATGGAGGAGGAAACATGATGGTCTGGGGCTCTTTTGCTGGATCCAGAGTCGGCGACTTGCACAGAGTGACTGGCACCCTGAACCAAAAGGGCTACCACAGCATTTTGCAGCGCCATGCAATACCCTCTGGTATATGCCTAGTTGGTCAAGAATTCATCCCACAGCAAGATAGACTCCAAACACACCTCCAGGCTATGTGAAAACTACCTTCGAGGAAAAGAACAAGACGGTAGGCTTCAAATCATGG
This sequence comes from Myxine glutinosa, assembly GCF_964187855.1. Lineage (NCBI taxonomy): Eukaryota > Metazoa > Chordata > Myxini > Myxiniformes > Myxinidae > Myxine > Myxine glutinosa. The sequence goes on from NC_136263.1 coordinate 76,546,411, forward strand.
AATGGCCAGCACAGTCTCCAGATTTAAAGCCATCGAGCTAGTTGGGGATGATCTGAAAAGAAGGGTGAAAGCAAAGCAACCTGCAAGTGCAACACATTTGTGGGAACTTCTGCCACAGTGTTGGGAAGAGCTTGCCGAACAATATTTGATTTCCATTGTAGAAAGAATGCCACGAGTGTGTTCGGCGGTGATATCTGCAAAAGGAGGCTACTTTGCTGAGTCAAAAATTTAAATTAAATTTTGTTAAACAAAATGATTCTATGATTTCTTTTTATCTCCAATTGTTTATTTGTTCTCTGCTTAATTCCAGGGTACATTGAGACATTAAACTGTGTAAATTTCAATAAAAACTGGAAAAATGGAGGCGTTCTAAAACTTTTGACCGGTAGTGTAAGCTGAGCAACTTCTTCTGCCAAGTGCTTGTCTTGCCTTAAGGAGGTTCTTCTGTGTCTTCCTGGCCTTTTGTCTTGTACCGACCCAGTTTCTTTCAGGCGTTACAAAGTATACCTCACACAATTACACATCCTCAGATTTTCTGCTATTTTCTTCTTAATGTGACCTACTTCTCGCAGAGTTTGGATCTTCACAAGCTCATGGGCTTTCAAGCAAGGGAACAAGCTGATGAAAAGTAATTTCACACATTCACTCATTTGCAACTTTTATTTTGGTTTCTGGGAATTTGCATTAATGAAACTGGGTTGAATACTTTAATTATCTGTTGTTATTTACCGTACAAAAATCCACAAACTACTTCCTGCATAAGTTATTTGTGGCAAGTAACTATTACTATAGCACATGATAATATATGTATAACAAAAATAAAACCTTTTCAATTTCCTAATTTATTTTATATACTGGTAACTGTGATATTAAATTGACTTTCACATACATTTCCATTCTAATCTACCTATGTTGCACACATAACTTCCCACAAATGGTGAATGAGGAATAGCCCCACAAAAGGGAACATAACCAAACATCCATATCATGCACTACTTCCTGAAGCTCTGGCAATCAGCTTGGTGGCAACCTTACCCCATCCACCAAGCACATATAAGGTCTGCCTCTTCCTCTTCTTCCCTCAACCACACCCATCATAGGTGACTTCTCTCGACTTTCGTTTTATGTACACATTATGTGTCCAAAGTTTGCCAGGTTCCATTTTAGCATTAGTGCTTCTAATCAATGTATATGGTGGTCTAATTTCTTCAAGAACTGATATATTCTTTCTTCTTGCAGTCCATGGAATTTTTTACATTCATCTTGAAAACCATATTTTGAAACTGTTCATCTTCTTTCTTTCTTTATTTTTCAATGTCCACGACACACTTCCATACATTGCACCTGGAAATGCCAGATCATTCACCGGCCTCCTCTAGGTTTGTTTTGTCAGATCTTTGTCTTTCTTGATCTTCGTCAATCCTGACATTGCTGTTCTCCCCAATGGTAACCGTCTATTAATTTCTCCTCCACATTCTCCACTCACTTCAACCTTATAACCCAGGAAGATGAAACATTCCACTATTTCCACATGATCGCCTCCCAATCTGAACAAAACGATCCTCTCAGTTGACAATATTTTAGTCTTTTTCAGATTTAAATAAAGACCAGCTTTTTCACTTTCCCTCATCACAGTCTGCAGCAGTTTTATCAAGTCCTCTTTACTTTCTGCCAACAGATGGTATCATCAGCATACCTTGGGTTTTTGCTCCATCTTCCTCCAATCCTAATTCCAGCCTCAATGTCCCTTCAAGAAAAAATCCCTTTACTATAGTAATTCTCTGCAGACCACTATATTTAGCTCCGCCACCAAAGGTGGATGGAGGTTGTGTTTTCACCCCTGTCTGTTTGTCTGTTTATGTGTCTGTGAACAGGATATCTCAAAAGGTTGTGGACGGATTCAGATGAAATTTGGTGAAGAGGTAGTGTATGTGACAAGGACGAAATGATTAGATTTTGGTGAAGATCTGGATCCTGATCATGGTGCTAATATTGATATGTGCTGTAGCAAGTGATTCTACATCATTCAGAGATAGGGTCAAAAATGATATATAGCATGATATCTCAAAAAGTTATACACGGATTTGGACAAAACGTGGTGGGCATGTTGGGTGTGTAACAAGGACGAATTGATTCGATTTTGGTAAAGATCCGAATACGGATCCAGAAACGAGAATTTTTAAAAGTTATTCTTCACCATTGAGAGATGGGGCGAAACACAATATACAGTATAGCATGATATCTCAGAAAGTTTCCACGAGCCTTGATTCCATATTCAAAAACTGTCATAGGTTGGCAACCATTGTGCAGACTTGATTGGGCGATTGGTCTCTTTCTGTGTTGAAGTTCCTCGGAAGGGAAGTCATCTATTATGTATTTCAAAAGGTGTTTTCTGCCCATGTGTTTGTCTGTCTCCCATTTACGGCAGCCACTTCCCACACTGCGTTTGAAAAGCTCAACATTCACTTCAATAATGTCGATATCAAATTTCATTTCGCAAGCAGGATATTTTTCCCTCCTTTAAAAAAAAATTGAACCTCCGCTGCCCGTTGTTGCACCACCGTTTTGTGGTGGGTGGTATAAGTAGCTGAGAGCTTTGGCTCTGAGTGAAACCAAGAGTACAACATAATTAACCTTTTTTAAAGTCCATGAAATAATTTAAATTGATAGATTAACTTAAAAACTTTTCCAGTCGTTGGGGATGGATACTTTTGCTTGCTTTCACCATCACCAGGCACAGGTACTCTTCCTAGTAATATATAAAACAGAGATGCACCTTCCTTTGATATTCCCTTGTTTTTTTCCATGATCACCTCGGATTTGCGATTTGATCTCGAGCACCTCTTCCTCTTCTGAACCCTCCTTGCTCAACGGGCATTTCTCACTTAATAAGTCTTCTATTCTGTGTTGAATGGTCTTCATTAATAACTGGCTAGCATGTGAAATCAAGACAATGGTTCGGTTATTTAGCCATTCTCTTGATTCCCCTTTCTTTGACAATGGTGTGTCGACTGAGTGCTTCCACCTTTTAGGCCTTACAATTCTGCTACAGATCTGCGTACAGATAGCTGATAAAGGTTTGATTGCCTCCTCCCCAACCACATCAAAGAGTTCTAATGGGATTATGTCAGCACTTGCTACTTTTTTTATTTGCCAGCTCTTTAGGGCTCTACATACCTCACATTTCATCACTATTGGTTCTTGCTCATATTCTCTTTCTTCGAAGGTTGCCATCATTCTGCTATCTCGTTTGTGTAGACTGTAGAGTTTCACTAAAGTCCTTCCATCTTTCTTTCATAGGTCTGTGTTTCTTCTGTTAGATATTTTCCTGTTCTACTCTTAAGGAGCCCAAACCTGGACCTAAACTTTTGGAATGAAAATAGAGATATTGAGTTCAAATTAATGAGGAAATGACGTGAGGGTTTCTACTTTCTAACCGTGACATTCGTGGATTCACCATATGCAGATTCGCCATTGACTGGGTGTAGAACCATACAGACGGGGTATGTTTTTCGTGCAAGTCCTTCACGAACCTGCTGTCCATGCTTGATGTTCGACTACAGGTGGCACAGGAATGTGGAATTTATTGGTTCCATGGTTTAGCATTCACCGTTTCCGCATTGTTCGCTTTTGGCTCCCCACCCGTGCGTAGCACGGGTACCTCGCATAGTATATCATAAATCTGCTGTACATCATATTGGAGCATATTTCTGAATGTTTCGGCAAAGGGCTCACCTTGTGCATATTTTCATGCTTGCTTTATGTAACTTTCTTTGGCTATAAAAGCAAGGGAGTTAATATATTTTATAATCCTAGCTAACTGGGGTAGTTGATTAGGTGAGAGCTGATTGGTTATTCACTTCAATTATGGCTGAGAGATGAGTGATTGGGTCTTGTTAGTTATATGTTAACTGCTATTGGCATTGTACGTGATACATGTGTGAGAGCCTCGGTGGTGCATGTGGTACATTTTTGGGAGCCTGTCTATGCTGCCGCTGATGACTCAGCAGCAAGTGATAAAACTGGTACAGCGGCTGAGGGTGTGTGTGTAGCATTTGGATTCTCATGTATGTACTACAGGGTCCGGCTGGGAGGTGTGACGATTTTCAGAAACCTCGTACACAGTTATTTTTAGTCGAATTTCAATTTTTTTTTTTTTAAAGACTACATTTATAATGCCATTTAATACACTGTAACAACGACATTAAAAAAATGTAATTCATGTTTGAATTGGGTATAACAATGCAAGTGGGGGGTCTAGCGCATGCGTGATGGCTGTTAGTTACTCATTGTTAGGCGCCATTTCAGTAGCCATGGAGCTGTGGACGATTGAACATCGCGTCTTTGTTGTTGAGACGTTTATTCAAACGGGTAGTTCGGTGGTGCTTACACAGCGCAGATTTCCTACTCACTTCAATGTTGGTCGACGTGGCGCCGTTCCGTCTCGAAACACAATATTGAAGTGGGTAAAAAACTTCAGGACAACTGGATCTGTGAGGCCGGGAGCAGCTCGGGGAGGTGATCGAACCGTTAGGACCCCGGAAAACATCGAAAGGGTTCGACGAGCTGTGGAGGCCAGCCCTCGTCGGTCAGCGGTACAGCACGCTCGCGCTCTACGGATGTCAGACAGATCAGTTCGTCGAATTTTGCACTTGGACCTTCATTATCACGCGTACAAAATCATGGTGGTTCAAGAACTGCAGCAGAATGATTTCGTACGGCGGTTTACGTTCGCAGAAAGAATGCTGGAACTGCTGAGGGATGCTGCTGTGCTGAGAAATGCTGGAACTTTTCCGTGCGTCTGCAAGAATGCTTGGACAAGAACGGCCGCCATTTAGATGATGTCATTTTTCAAACATGAATTACATTTTTTAAATGTCTTTGTTACAGTGTATTACATGGCATTATATATGTAGTCTTTAAAAAAAAAAAAATTGAAATTCGACTAAAAATAACTGTGTACGAGTTTTCTGAAAATCGTCACACCTCCCTGACGGACCCTGTACTTTTGAATGTCTGCAGCTGAATAAGAATCCGGGTAGGGGTTGAAACAGCAAAAGGCTGACCTTGTGTAGCTTTTCATGGTTGCTTTATGCAGCTTTCCTTGGCTAGAAGAGCATGGGAGCTTATATATGTATGTATGTATGTATGTATATATGTATGTATGTATGTATGTATGTATATATATATAATTGTATGTATGTATGTATGTATATATATATATATATATATATATATATATATATATATATATATATATATATATATATATATATATATATATATATCTATCTATAATTCCAGCAATCTCTGTGTGTATGTCTGTGTGTCTGTGTGTCTGTGTGTCTGTGTGTCTGTGTGTTTGTCTGTGACCGCTGTTTCTCGACAACCACGGGTCCGATATACTTGAAACTTGCCAGGTATATTGCTGGGGACCCGAGGATGTGCCTTTTCAAGGTTTGTAATTAATCGGACAAGTACCTACCGAGCTATGTCCAAAAAACGCTTCAACCAATCAGAGAGCAGCGAGCTATCACGTGTGCCGAACCGTTAATGCAATGCAAGCGTTAATGCGTTAATGCAAGGCTTTTCTTTTTTTCCCTCTTCTCTTTCTACTTTTCCTTGCGATTAAATTGCAAACAGCCAAAATACGTTGGCGCTAATTGAATAATTGGCCATTAACACTAAAATAATCGTAACTGCGATATGCCAACTTCCGGACAGTGCAGCCTTCCATGTTGTTGTTGTTTGCAGCAGCTGTTTGCAGCAAGGCAAGGCTTTTCTTTTTTTCCCTCTTCTCTTTCTACTTTGCCTTGCGATTAAATTGCAAACAGCCAAAATACGTTGGCGCTAATTGAATAATTGGGCATTATGTTTTACAACTAATAAAAACGAATTTGCGATTCATTCGCTTTCCTGCGCGTTTGTGTACGCGATGGCGATTTCTTTACCAAACTCCGGAAGCCGTTCGCTTTGGACCGAACCATTGCATGTAAATAGAGGGGGGGGATTGTCACCACTCGCAAGCCGTTCGCTTTGGACCAAACCATTTCATGTAAATAGGGGGGGGGATATAATTTTAGATATATATATAGTACGGGCATGCCCTAGTATATATAATTTAAGAAACAGGAAGTAAATTCCTGCGTGGAGCTAGTGTGAAAAAATTCTGACTCAACCCAGGACTCTCATCACTTACACGGTGACAGCCCACTGAGCTATTTATTCTCTGGGATATCCTCAAAGATTTCTCACACTAACACTGCAAGCTTTATAATGGCCGATGTTTTATGTGCCTGCTAGGCAGACCCCGGATGTGAGTGTATGTATGTGTGTGAAAGTGCATTGAAGATGAACTCATCTAACAATTTAAGAAACAGGAAGTAAATTCCTGCGTAGGAAGTAAACAGTAGTGTGAAAAAATTCTGACTCAACCCGGGACTCGAACCCAGGAACTTCATCACTTATGCGGTGACAGCCCACTGCGCTATTGAGTCTCCAGGATATCCTCAGAGATTTCTCACACTAACACTGAGCTTCGTGTAGTGTATGTATGTGTATATTGCCAGGTGTTGCAAAAAATGTTTACATAAAGGCCAGCCATACAATCTAATGAGTGTTTTTGTGTTTCAGATTGCATGAACATGGGTGCCAAAGCTCAGCTAACAATTGTAACTTTGAGAAAAGAAGGCCTTCAAACAGTTGCAATGCTGGAGCTGTTTAGCTGGGCTCTAATTTCCGTTGCCGTAAGACATCTGTTGCACAGACTGGTAATTTCCGTTGCTGTAAGACGTCTGTTGCGCAGAATGGTGACTCGGATTACTTGTCCTGCGATTCTGTTGCGGTTCTTGGTCGACCAGAACGTTTTCTATCCGCATTTTTACCAGTTTCGTTATGTCATTTAATGGCATAAGCAACTGCATTTATTGACACTTGTAATTTTTTGGCAATTTGTCTCAAGGATTGGCCTTCTTTTCTCGAAGTTACAATTGCCTGTCTTGTTTTTTTGTCAAGGTTCTCTATTGCAGACTGGATGGTGAGTATAAATTATGAGTACCATTGTGAGAGAACTATGTGGTTGGTTACCTAAGTTTCCTGGAACATTGTGGTCACTGATTGGAATTTTTCATTGCCTGGGAATCATGCACAGTAGTTGATTGCTACAAGCTGGAATCTTTAATTTAAAGAATTTATGGAGGATGAACCGGGCCCAATGGGAATTTGAAAACTTTGTACCTGTGCAATATGCATAGTAGTGTTATAAAATTTAATATAAAGTAGCCTTTGGAATTTATCAAGGTTGGTGCAGCTGTTTTGAAATTTTATGGATAAGTGAAAACTTTACACAGGAAGCGAGGAAAAGACATTATTCTTTCCTTTCATGGATATGTCTTTTTCTAGATAAGTAAAAACTTTCTCAAGTAACCTTATAATTTTAGATTTGAGCTTTTTACTTGAACACAGAAGAAAAAAAAATCCTTTCATGACACAGAGGGTGAAGATTGTTGGAAGAAGTTACAAAATTAATTAACTACTAAAATTTGAAATCAATAGTACCTCTGCATGACATTGCACAATTTAGTTACATTTACATTTCCCATCCTGACACAGTATAACATGTTTTCAGCAGATGTACATTTAACTTCATGCTACACTAACCTACAAGCCTGTCTTCTGCAAGTAGAGTCAGTAATATGGGGCATCCAGGTGAGGAAGCATCTGCTGTACAAGCACCATATTGCCCTCCTGTGCAGTGCACTTTATGCCGCTTTAGCAAAATAAATGCCTCATCAGGAGTCTTTTTTTCACGTTGGATGTCTTTCAGCGCTCGATAGATTCTCAGTGAGCAAGATTAATTACCTGCTGGTAAAGTGCTGCTCAGCCTGACAGGATCATGTGCAGCGTGGTGCAATCTTAGAGCGGAGCCTCACATTAGGTCTGTCAGCTTGACTACAAGCACTTCTTCGGCTATTATCCTGCCCACAGCATTGCTGCAGTAGTGTGGCACAGATTATTATGTGAGAAATGTTTCACATTTGTCATTTGTGAAATTCTATATTTAAGTGGCAAGTGTTGCATTTTATGTTCAGCAAAAAGTTTGTTGTACAGTTTTCTTCACTGAATAATGTCATACAATATAATGTCAATAATGTCAATGAATAATGTCAATATAATAATGTCATATGAACATAACAACAACATGTAATGTCCCAGACCCATGATGTTTTTTTAAAATCTGCATCCTATTTACAGTGCTTAGAGAATTATCCAACCAGCTTGGGCAAATCATTGCATCACAACAGCCTATGAGTTAGCAACCTCTCCGTTTTAGATAACGAGTACACCGGTTCCCCACGGGGGTGGCAGGAAGAATAATTCCTCTCTGGGATATATAGATTACAGTCGATCTATGGTCAGGCATCAACAACATGGGGGGTTGGAGGGGGGGGGGGGATGAATTGTTCATGTGGAGCGCTCGCCAAGTGGCTCAAGCATTTGAGCAAGCATTCGAGCAAGCATTCCATTCAAAACCATTGATAAAGAACGGCTGGCTTGGCAAGCGCTAGCTAGCTGTTTGGAAACTGAACACACCCCGGTTTTCCTCCCTTTCAGTTTCGTGTTAAACAGCAGTAGCGACCTTTTCAAAAACACCACAAAAAGTGCCACGTTCGCGGCAGGGTCATGCTGTTAACCTTTGTATGGTATATAGATTACAGTAGATCTTCACTCAGTTCCGTAAGTAAAATTTGCCTGACGGATGTCAGGATTCCATCAAATTTCTTTAATTTAAGTGCTAAACAGCATTAGCGACAGTTTATAAAGGTAATCATACTTGTTTGTGGTTTATAATATTTTTACTTCTGGCAGAGGCCAGTGTTCCCATGAAAACGGCACGATAAGCTATTTATACATGTTAATACGGTGTTTGTTCAAGGAGGAGAAATGCCTTGTGGAACAGGATATTATTAGTATCAATATTGTTTTGTAATAACATTAATATTATGCTTTTGTTATTAGAAGCGTCTTTGGAAAAACGCCATGATAAAGCTAACTTAACATGGATATGCACCTCAACACGCAACCCCATTGGCGGGGAAAACGCCCATAGGAAGGGGAACAAATTAACTTGCTACAACCTTCATTGTGTGACCTTTAGTCCTCCTGTCCAGTTCCGTTGAGATTGGATAAGTAATGACAGAATGTATCGTGGTCAAAAATACAGACAGACGGGCAGACAGACAGACATCAAATTGTGTATTTTAGTATGTTGAGAAATTTTTCTGACAAGTGCAGTGTTTGACTGCTTGGCTATTTGAACCATTGCTGAATACATCTTCCAATTTGTGAATGAACAGAATTATGCCATATATGACAGTTTTTCAGTCATCCTTCAATGGATTTCACTAATCTGAATGTTCATGATGTGATGGTGTAGGTAAAGTACCCTTTTATGGCGAATAAGGAAGTAGTGGGCATATCCTTTTGGGTTTTGGGCCATTTATCTTTTCCCAGTTTTGAACCCCTGTAATTCTGTTGCTAACAAACAAAATCGAACAAAATATTTACAGGATATAGGTACAAATTTCAAGTTTTTGTGGTAAACATTTTATTGAATTTAGAAGTGTACAGAATTAGTTATGAATTTCGACATGATTTCCATAATTTTCAAGGAGTGTGTGCATCCTTTTGCAATACTTCAAGACCATTTTCTGTTGCATTTCGACTGTAATTTCTCCAAAATCTGCTTGAATCCGCTCTTTCAGGTCTTGAATGTTCACTGGTTGAGTTGCGTCAATCTTGCTCTTAAGAAAGCCACACAAGAAGAAATCACACGGGATGAGGTCTGGTGAACAAGGGGGCCATGGTATATTGGACGAACCGCGACCCATCCACCAGTCAGGAAAAGTCTCGTTGAACCATTCACGGATCTGGAGACCCCAGTGGGCATTTGTGGTTTCTTCTTGTGGGGCTTTCTTAAGAGCATCGTTTACGCAACTCAACCAGCGAACATTCAAGACCTGAAAGAGCGGATTCAAGCAGATTTTGGAGAAATTATGGTCGGATTGTGACAGAAAATGGTCTTGGAGTATCGCAAAATGATACGCACACTCCTTGAAAATGCTGGAAATACGTCGAAATGAATAACTAATTTTTTGCACTTCTGAATTAAATAAAAATTTATACCACAAAAACTTGAAATATGTACCTATGACCTGTAAATAGTTTGTTCTTGGCAACGATTTCCTTTCTTGGCAACAGAATTTCAGGGGTTCAAAACCGGGAATACATCAATTGTTTCAAAAAATGGACACTCTCAGTCTGGAGGTAATTTGGTTTTTTGAAGATTACGGAGAGCAAAAGCACAAAAAGCACAACGTTTTCTTTTGTAAAACAGAACAAGTGTTTGTCATTTCCTTTTTAATTGATCTGTTGCCTTTTGATTATAGAGCAAAATTCATTGCAATTAATATAATGAATCATTTGGCACATTAGCTGCATTGTGTTTTACTTTGGGTTACACATGACATCAGCACTCCACTTGACAGGCTGTCATAATCTTTGAGCATGAGCATGCTTTTTCAGTGAGCTTTCAACACCGCTTGCAGAACTTATCAGCACTGGTGCAGAGTAGCGATGTAGCTGTATTAATTCTCAGCCAGACCTGGGGAACAAAGTAAACGAATGACCTTTTTCTACTGTCGGATTTCAGGCCGAGCTGAGCTGGGTGGTGTGACTCAAACCAATTCAGCTCGCCCAGAGTTGCTTTAACTTCTGTACATTTCATAAACTCACCCTTTTCCCGACATGTTGAGAAAATCTTTATCCTCAACATATGTCGAAAGAACACCGTGCTGATAGAGATTTATCTTTTAAAGTAAAAGATCAAAAATCGGATATGTTGGACTGCGAACAAAAAAGAAAAGGCAAAACTCTGCTTACCCATGACAGCGACCAATGATGCTTCTGCCTTGGCCTGAATCCATTCGTCCTGCCTCTCCATCTAGCATATTGTCCCGAGCCTGACTCGGCTGATTGCTTCAAGAAAATCATTATAGGACAAATCCTAACCCAACTGGACCCGAGCCAACTCAGCCCAACACCTGTATAGTTGGAAAAGGGTTTCAGGCATTCACTGTGGCCCAAATGTGAGCCTCAAGGGAAGTCATCAGTTATTACAAATTACCTGACCTCAGCTAAGTAAGAGGTGATTGTTGAAGTTAAAGCTGAAATACAGTTTGCAATAGCAGCTTGCCAATTGGTCAAAACAAGGATTGCAACTCGTTGTTGCAGGTGTGAGACAAACACCGCCATGATTTTGACTATGTGACTGTTGAGCACGTTGTTTATAAAGAAAACAAACATTCACAACTCTTTGTGCTGTTTTTCCTCTTTATCTTTTGAACCTTTTTTTTTATAAAAGGCTTATTTACTCAGCAGACCTTTCTCATTTTATATTTAGATATTCCTTGTGTTGTAGAGATTTACTTAAGGAGAGGTGAGATTGAATTATAATAATTCATACATTGGAGAAAAATATAAAGAAAGGAAGACTCAGCAAGTTTTGTTTCTAAAAGTTCTGACATACAGTCATGTGTATATGGACTTAAGGATATCAGTAGTTATAGACATAATATACATAACTAGGAAAGCACACATAATAATAATAATAATAATAATAATAATAATACATTTATTTTATACAGCGCTTTTCAAGAAGCCCAAAGGCGCTTTGACAGAGTACAAAAAACAAGCTACGCATGCACAAACAAATGTGTTAATTTGGCTACAAATACACCCACAAATGAAAGCTCAAAAAATCGCAAATACATTCAATTTGATTCTCAACGCTGAAGCAAGATTTCAAACTTTAAGTACAACATGATAAAATCCAGAATGCAATGCATCTTGCTGGCCTGTCCATGGTATGATATTATAGATCCCTAAGCGCCATTCACAATTACCTGTTTGAACTAAATGAGCCAAGGATGGAGGGGGACTACCCACCCACCTTGTGCCGGGCAAAGCAACAACTCAGAGATCAAATGCAATCCGGACTGACAGCCCCCATCGTTCCATTAGTGCTCATGACAAAGCAAACAGTGCAGGCAATCTGTTTAGCCCTGTTTAACACAAATACATTAATACACAGTACAAACTGATTTTAAAAAGCCTGAAAAATATGTAGCACACCCTAGTAATTGATTTGAAAGGCCTAATTAGCTCTTACACGAGCCTCGATCTTGTATACAAAAAAAAAAATTGTGGTGTCGATATTTAGAATATCAAACTCATGAAATTCACAAACCCATGAAACGTCTCTAATTCATTTTCGATAGGTTAGCAATTATATTGTCGAAATCAAACACGACAGAAACAGCAAATTGATTGGATGGTTTATATCGGAAACGGTAGATATATTGCAGAATAGCAGAACACACATAGAAAAGGAGAGACAAACTGAAAGTTAGTTACAAAATACTAATCGGTAAGATGGCAAGGTAGAGTACATACCTCCGCCAGGCTGAACAGATTACGTTTTTGATCCCACCGATAGGCCAGATCTGGATTCGGACCTGAACCAAAAATTAAATCGCTTCTTCTTGTCACATCAAGCCTGGTGTTGGCTTAGTGGTTAGGGTGCTGGCTTGGGATCTTAGGATCCTGAGTTCGAATCCTGGTCGATTGCTGAATTAACGCCAGGGGGGTTGACTCAGCCTGTCATCCTTCTGAGGTCGGCAAATTGAGTACCAGCTTGCTGGGATGAATGGTCCCGGTGTGTACCCCAATTTAGAATAGGTACACCATATCCCTGCGCATCGTAAGAGGTGACTAAGGGTTGACATCAGGAAGGGCATCTGGCCATAAAAACATTACCTTAAACAGGGAACCATGATTGTCATGGGGCCCACAAGGCTAACCCCTGCTCTAGAGGGAAAAAATGGCCTTTAAAACGACCATTCATTCATTCTTGTCACCTAACCAACTCATCCACCAAGTTTTTTCATAACTCTTTCGCAACTTTTTGAAATATCATGCTATATATTGTATTTGGCCCTATCTCTCAATAGTGGAGAATCACTTTTTAAAAAGTTTTAATCTTGGATCCTGATCTGGATTTTCATCAAAATCTCATCAGTTCGTCCTTGTCACACACCCAACTTCTCCAACAAGTTCCGCCCGAATCGGTTGACAACTTTTTGAGATATCATGCTCACAAACAAACAGACAGGGGTGAAAACATAACTTCTGTCCACCTTCGGGGCATGGGAACTCACATATAACTCCTGTTAAAGACGTGGCCGATGTCAGACGTGAATCGCCGTGGTGTGCCTGAAGGAACTTTAGGGAGTAAGTGCAGCTAATTGGCTATTCTGTGCAGAGAAATAACTGAAACAGTCTCCACCACAGGGCAGATACTCAAATGGCACACATTGGGAAATGTTCAGCTTGCTGTGCAGATAACAGCAAATTATATTTCGACACTATTATTATCAAATGCCAGGGTGGATGACGAAATCCTGCTTCTTTAGTTACTAAGCAGATTTTCTTCTTCTTTAATTGCATACTGACCTCATTTCATAATCCAGTGCTTATCAGCAAATGCCTGCCATGAGTAATGGAAAGCAGGCAAAGGGATGGCAGCCAATCAAACTGGTGGATCATCTCCCATGTGTGATGCTCCTTAAAGCAGTCTTTTTGTGGAAATTGTCAGGAAATATGGTATTAAATTGAATTAATCCCCAAAACTAGAATTTTTGAGGAATCTCATGAGAAAAAAATGTAGTTCCTTTGACTTTCAGGAAAAATTGTAAGGGTATCAAAGATAATTTAAAGCACAGCCAAATGACAAAATAATTATGTAAGAAAGCAAGTTAAAAGTGAAATCATGATTTAAAATAAGAAAATCAAATTCCAAGGAGCAAACCAAAACTTATGTGAATGACATCACTAAAATCCATAGTATGGCCCAGTCCAAGATGTGATCGTTAATTTTTCTTTATAAAATATATAAATACATATAAAGGTGAGATAATATATAAATGTGTGTTATTAATTTTACATACCCCCATCGTTACTCTTTTTTGGCGAATCTTGAGCTATTGTGAGTACCTCGTCTGTAAATCATGTTGAATGTCCCAGCAGATTATGGTAATGTGAAAGCAGATTATGGTAAAGAGCGAGATTATATTTACTAGCAGAGTGCCTGCCATATATGGGTGATCTTGTTCCAAGCATGCAACACGTTCTTCTGACACATACCTTTATTTGGGCAGTGTATAGGCAACTGACAGCTTCCTCAATTGCTCACAAAAAGAAAACAATAACCCAGGTTTTTGCATGAAGCCTCACTGCACTGGAAAACGTGGGCACAGGAACATGAAACTGTAAAGGGTGGGACTTGTAATACCCCCTCCCACCTGGAGGTGGCACTACATGATACACATTTACATAGTGAATTTGTGTCATGCCCCCCACAACACCCCCTCACCCCCTGGCATCCCTCAAGACCGCCAGCAATGTTAAAGGAAAAAAAATAACACCCCTATACGCTAATTTGGGTCATGATGACCCGACATAGCAAGTCTGAAAGTAATCGGCCCAGAAATGTAGGAGTAGTAGCGCGACAAATAAACATGCACCGGTCCGTGAATTATACAATAAGAATGATATTAAAACATCAGGGGCCATACAACAACAACAACAACAACAACAACAACAACAACAACAACAAATGATATCAAAACAGCAATGCTTTCTCCAGATCAACAAACCTAAGAAACAACTTCTTCCTCTTCTCCATGTACTTCTCCTGCAACTACCTTACAATAAAAAGCGCGTCTGTCGTTCCTCTTCCTGGCATAAATCCAAACTGCATTTCGTCGATCTTCACTTTCTTCCTTATCCTCCTCTCCAACACCCTTTCCAATACCTTCATTCCATGCTCCAATAACTTTATCGCTCGGTACGAGCCACACTCCAGAGGGTCACCTTTCCCCTTGTACAGAGGGACGAGGGTACTCAGTTCCCAATCCACTGGAATGCGGCCTTCTTTCACCACCAGATTACAGATCTCTGTCATTCTCTTCACACCCCAACTTCCTGCTGCCTTCCACATATCTCCCACAACTCCCGTCGGCCCTCCCGCTTTTCTACTCTTCATTGCTATTATCGCTTCCTCAACTTCCTTCTCAGTTATCTTCTCTGCCGGTCCTAAAACTGGGTTATTCTCCATGTTGCCATTCCATTCATTCTCTGTATTCAACAGCATTTCCATATATCTTTTCCATCTTCCTTTAATTCCATCTGGGTCGACAACGATTTGTCCCACTTCATCCTTCAAGCAACTCACCCACATCACATTACACCTCTCTTTTGCTATCTGCTTTGCAATCCTGAATAAAATCCCACAGAATCTTGTTTCTCACAGTCTGAAAGTCCTTTAGGTGCTTTTTTGCAAACTCCAAGCAGGCTTTCATGTGTCTTTCACTGAGGAGAGGCTTCCGTCTGGCCACTCTGCCATGAAGCCCAGATCGGTGGGGTGTTGCAGTGATGGTTGTCCTTCTGGAAGTTTCTCCCATCTCCACACAGGATCTCTGGAGCTCAGCCAGTGTGACCATCGGGTTCTTGGTCACCTCTTACCAAGGCCCTTCTCCCCCGATTGCTCAGTTTGGCCGGGCGGCCAGCTCTAGGAAGAGTCCTGGTTGTTCCAAACTTCTTCCATTTAAGAATTATGGAGGCCACTGTGTTCTTGGGAACCTTCAATGCAGCAAAAAGAATTTTTTAGGCTTCCCCAGATCTGTGCCTCGACACAATCCTGTCTCTGAGCTCTGCAGGCAGTTCCTTCGACCTCATGGCTTGGTTTTTGGTCTGATATGCATTGTCAGCTGTGAGACCTTATATAGACAGGTGTGTGCCTTTCCAAATCATGTTCAATCAATCGGATTTACCACAGGTGGACTCCAATCAAGGTGTAGAAACATCTCAAAGATGATCAAGAGAAATGGGAGGCACCTGAGCTAAATTTCAAGTGTCATAGCAAAGGGTATGAATACTTATGTCAATGTGATATTTCAGTTTTTTCTTTTTAATAAATTTGCAAAACTTTCTAAAATCCTGTTTTCTCTTTGTCATTATCGGGTATTGAGTGTAGATTGATGAGGGAAAAAATGAATTTAAACGATTTCAGCGTAAGGCTGCAACATAACAAAATGTGAAAAAAGTGAAGGGGTCTGAATGCACTGTAATATACTGATTTTTAAAATCTGAATACCAAGAGTTTTACTGTCCCTTGCTATGGACAAATCCAAGAGCATCACTCAACCTCAATTGACAAAACAACACATTACCAAACTCACTCAAACAAAGGCAAAATAAAACTAGAACGGGCACTCGGTAGAGCGCATACCTTCGCCGCAGCTACTGTTCTGTACTTGGCATGGGAGTGTAGGGAACAGAACAACAAAAATACGATTTTGACCTTTTCGTGACCTTGACCTTGACCTTTGACCCGATTGCTCCCAAAATCTAATCAAATGTGTCCCGTATAATAACCAATCATCCCAACAAATTTCATGCAATTCGGTTGAATACTTTTTGAGTTATGCGAATAACATACACACACACACACAGACATACAAATAAATACACAGCGATCAAAACATAACCTTCCGCTTTTGCGAAGGTAATTACTAATGTTCCTCTTAATTAACTTAAATTACTTGCTCAATTTCCCCCTATAATTTATTCAAATATATCTGGGAGATAACGGATAATTGTAAAAATTTGGACATGCAACTGCAGCCTCCCTCCCCTATTGAGTTTTTGAATGCAGGCGGGTTTTGGTATTGACATATCTCATTATAGTACTTTCATTAGTATGCTGAGGGGAAGCAATGCTGCCCATGAAGACTGTGACAATCATCCACCATGACAGAAAGTTGCTGATTTACAACTGGATATTACAAGATGGTATTAAAATGGCAACCCCTTTTACAGACAACTAACGGGAGGGCATTCGCAGGCAACCCGCATAAATCCTGCTGGTTCAAATTGCCCGCCATCTCGACTTTACAACCGCTCCACAAGTTTTTCGCTTTGTTCCAACGTGGCGACAGCCATCAAATGGAGTTCAAGCTCCTGCGACCATGGCGCCATGTAAATTATCTCCCATGAACTCTGCTCCTTTTCCGAGCCGCCATGGCAGACCGACCGACAGGTTGCCTGCCCTCCCTCGCTAAATCAACTGGCAGCTGTAATGGTGGAAGTTCGAACAATAATGGAGGTGTAAATTAGCATCAGTCGAATCTGGGTTCAGGATAAGCATAGTAGGGCCTATAAAAGTCATCATGCAAATATGGGAAAGCCTGATTGCAATTTTAGTCCATCTTTGTTTCATAATGATTCATTTCATGTTTCATAATGATTATTCATTCATAATTTCAATTCAGATTCTTTTTTTTTCTTTCTTTTTTTTTCTTCTTTTTTTTTCATAATGAGCTTATATCGGAATATACTCCGCTGGGGCATTGGTATTTGAAGGAACAAAAATTATCTTTTGTACATTTGAGATTTGCTCTTGGTGGAGCTGCAGTTGATTTCACAAAAAAAAAGTATTTCACAAAATGGTAAAACATTAGAAAAAAAATCAAGTTGATTGGATATAAGCTTCTTTTTAGGAAAAAAACATCATATGAATGAAATGCAGCTGAAAATTAACCTGCAAATTGATATATTGTCGAGTACTTTATCTTTCGTCTGACTATAAAGTTCGTTATTTTGACTATATATATATATATATATATATATATATATATATATATATATATATATATATATATATATATATATATATATATATATATATACTGAAACGCGAAAGAAACTTACCACCTTTGAAACCTTTAAATATCGACAATAACACTGCGTGTAGTATATGTGTGAACTTATTTGTGGACAATAGTGTCCTCGCTGTCAGACAAAATGGTCACGGATGGTCACTTGAACCTTCAATGGTCACTTCATAGCACAGCTGTTGAACAGCGGTTTTGACTGTCAGTGATTAGCCAAGGGGTACGGGATGATTTTAATGAGCTGCACGTGATGTCTTGATATTGGCTTTAAAAAGGCCAGTGCAAAATGGGCATTTTGACCGAAAAATTTGACCATTTTGACCAACTTCAAAATGACCGAAAACACAAAAGAAACTTCCCACCTTTGAAACCTTTAAATATCAACAATAACACTGCGTATAGTAAATGTGTGAACTTATTTGTGGACAATAGTGTCCTCACTGTCAGACAAAACGGTCACGGATGGTCACTTGAACCTTCAATGGTCACTTCATAGCACAGCTGTTGAACAGCCGTTTTGACTGTCAGTGATTAGCCAAGGGGTACGGGATGATTTTAATGAGCTGCACGTGATGTCTTGATATTGGCTTTAAAAAGGCCAGTGCAAAATGGGCATTTTGACCGAAACATTTGACCATTTTGACCATTTTGACCAACTTCAAAAAGACCGAAAACGCAAAAGAAATTTACCACTTGTTTGAAATGTAATAAAATTGTAACAGTTCAAAATAAAACAAACCAACAATTGCTAATTGAAACATTGGCATTTTATTGATGACATGTCAAGTTTTTGACCAAGATACACCATCTCATCAGTTTGTTCTACAGTACAGAACAGCACAGGGTGCAATGTCAGTCCCCTTTCAATAGCGTGTATGGCCACCATTGTTTTGGATACAGGCAGTGCATCGTCGGCGTATACTGCCTACCAGTCTTTGGATGGATTGCTGCTGGATTCTGTCCCACTCAGTCCTCAATGTCTGAAGCAGCTCTGCCCGTGTCGTGGCCCTGCCAACTACGCGTCTCCCAAGCTCATCCCACAGGTGCTCTATGGGATTCAGGTCAGGGGAGAGCGCAGGCCACTGCATGGTGTTGATGTTCTCGCCTTGGAGAAATGCAGTGGTAAAGCGAGCAGCATGGGGACGAGCGTTGTCATGCTGAAAGGTTCTCAGTTCTGGGTGGTCTAGCAGGAATGGCAGCAGATGAGGTCGCAGGATGTTATCCACATACCGCTGGGCGTTAAGATTCCCATCCACAACCACCAGTGGCGTCCTGTACCGGCCTGATATGGCTGCCCACACCATCACACTTGGGCCACCCCACCTGTTGGCTTGACGCACGCAACAATCGGCATATCGCTCGCCAGTTCTTCTCCAGACACACTCACGCCCATCAGGACTGTCCACACAGAACCTTGACTCATCGCTGAAAGCGACCTCGTTCCACTGCGCCAAGGTCCACCGCTGATGCTGCTGGCACCACTCTGACGGTTGCGGCGATGGGAAACCGTCATCACGGGGCCTCTGTATGGTCTTCTGGCAGTCAGACCATAGTCATGCAGTCGTCTTCGTGCAGTATCATTGGAGATCCGTGGGTTTGCACGCCCCGGAGTTTCTGCCGCAGTGCGGGATGCTGGACGGAATCGATCCCTCAGGTGACTTCGGACCATCTGCCTGTCCTGCCTTGCAGTGGTGACTCTTGGCCTCCCTGATCGAGGTCTGTCATCTGCAGAGTTGTGGAGGGTGTCTCTGTCCACCAGGGCCGATATCGTCTGGTGTGAACAGCCAAGGCGACGTGCCACCTCACGGTAGCTCAGTCCGCCTTGCAGCATGCCCAGGGTATGCTTCCATTGATCCCTTGACAATCGTGGCATGTTGATTGAAATGCCCATTTTACACTGGCCTTTTAAAAGCCAATATCAAGACATCACGTGCAGCTCATTAAAATCATCCCGTACCCCTTGGCTAATCACTGACAGTCAAAACGGCTGTTCAACAGCTGTGCTATGAAGTGACCATTGAAGGTTCAAGTGACCATCCGTGACCGTTTTGTCTGACAGTGAGGACACCATTGTCCACAAATAAGTTCACACATTTACTATACGCAGTGTTATTGTTGATATTTAAAGGTTTCAAAGGTGGTAAGTTTCTTTTGTGTTTTCGGTCTTTTTGAAGTTGGTCAAAATGGTCAAATTTTTCGGTCAAAATGCCCATTTTGCACTGGCCTTTTTAAAGCCAATATCAAGACATCACGTGCAGCTCATTAAAATCATCCCGTACCTCTTGGCTAATCACTGACAGTCAAAACGGCTGTTCAACAGCTGTGCTATGAAGTGACCATTGAAGGTTCAAGTGACCATCCGTGACCGTTTTGTCTGACAGTGAGGACACTATTGTCCACAAATAAGTTCACACATTTACTACACGCAGTGTTATTGTTGATATTTAAAGGTTTCAAAGGTGGTAAGTTTCTTTTGCGTTTCAGTATATATATATATATATATATATATATATATATATCATCTTTCATGGGCTATTGAGTGGAAAGTCCTTCCAAATATGTTACTATACAGTGGTTCAGTCCCCCTACTGTTAGAAGCAGGCAATTGCCTTTGTTATGATGATCTAATGAGTTGCTTTCACAATCACTATGGAGCCTATAACATATCCAACCAGACATGGTACAATTCACATCAATTAATTACTTAGTCTTGAAATCATCCATATGTCACAGGGCATCTGCAAAACCGGCAGATAATTATGTCAATAGCACTTAAAATCAATTTAAACATTCAAAAACCAGCAATTTTCAAGAACATGTACATCTACTTAAGATATTTTTGTTAGAAATTGATAGTTACTTGTAGTGTAAGATTAATTACTCTGATTTAAGCCCAATAGTACAAGTAACAAAACTAATATCTGCATTATGCTGGATCAGCCAATCCACTTTCAGTGCAGTTGTCAGTTTTGGGTATTCTAGCAGAAGTGGAGTAGACCCGGTAGGCCTATACAGTATCTAGTTCCAGCATGTGCTCTATCAATATTGGAATGTCCCTGTATTCTCATCCATCTGCTTCCTCGCTCTGATTTTTTTTTTTGATTCATTGTTATCAATTTGATTTGCAAAAATAAATGAAACATTGCATTGTTCAACTCTGCAGGATTCTGGAAATGATACATTTAACCGTAGAGTATACTATACTGCACACGAACAGGTACTAAAAGGCAGTGAATCGACTGAACTTGAAAATGGCCATGTGAAAATCCCATCGAGCTATGATATTGTAAAGGTCTGTGTAGTGTGTGTGTGTGTGTGTGTGTGTGTGTGTGTGTGTGTGTGTGTGTGTGTGTGTGTGTGTGTGTGTGTGTGTGTGTGTGTGTGTGTGTGTGTGTGTGGGTGTAACAAAAAGTATGTAACCCAGTAATTTTTCATTGCAGAAATGTCATGACATCATACTTTGGCTGTGATTGAAGGTTGCTGTAATGGATAAATCCATGGTTATGCGAACAACAACAACAACAACAACAATATGCATTTTAAGGCCATTTTCCCTGCAGAGCGGGGGTTAGCCTTGCGGTCCCCATGACAATCTTCTCCATTTTGCCCTATTTTCTGCATCTCTCCTTGTTAGCCCCCTTGCCCGCATTTCTTCTTCCACCATCTTTAGCCAAGTCTTTCTCGGTCTTCCCCGTCTTCTACTTCCTTCTACATTCATTTCCATCACTCTTCTCAACCAGTCACTTTCATCCTTCCTCAACACATGACCAAACCATCTCAACCTGTTCCTCTTCACAGCATCAATCACAGGCTCTATTCCCATCATCTTTCACAATTCATCATTTGTCTTCCTCTCTCTCAACGATACTCCGCACATCCGTCGAACCATTCGCATTTCCACCCTTTCCAACCTTCGTTGCTGCTTTACGTTCATTACCCATGTCTCGCTCCCATAAATCATAACACTTCTCACACATGCAGCATACACCTTTCCCTTCAGCTTCAACGACACTCCCCTCATCATCAGCACGCCACTCAATTCCCGAAACTTCTTCCATGCACATCTCACTCGAGCAACCGTTGCCGAGTCTGATCCACCTTCTCCATTCAGCATGTCTCCGAGGTAGCAAAATGTTTTCACACCTTCCAGCTTCACGCCGTCTCCAAGATCCAACTCAACATTTCCTCCATCTGCAGCTCCCTCTGTGCACACCTTACATTTGAATGTAGCTGCCACACTGGTTAATGACCCTCTCAGACCACTACATTTTTGATGAACCCACTCAGCGCACATTGTACACTGAATGGAGTTCACTCCGACACCCTTCCTACACACAGCACAGGCCACTTCCCAGTTCTTTCCACCTCACCACATGCTTTACCACTTGCCATCACCTTCGTCTTTCCGATATTCACCTTCAGACCTTTTGTCTCCATACATTCCTTCCACGTGTTCATCTTTTCCTTCAGTCCATCCATACTTCCGCAATCAACACCAGATCATCTGCATACAACAACTCCCACGGTAAACCCTCCTTTACGTTCTGAGCCAGCACCTCCATCACAGCTACAAATAGTAGTGGACTTAGTACCGACCCCTGATGCACTCCCACCTTCACCTCAAACTCACCACTGTTCCCGTCCTTCGTCCTTACAGCTGTGCGTGCTCTTTTGTACATTGCCATCACTACTCTGATCAACCATTCCTCCACTCCTAACTTCCTCAATGCCCATGTCAATACTTTGCGTGGAACCCGATCGAATGCTTTCTCCAGATCAACAAACCCAAGAAACAACTTCTTCCTCTTCTCCATGTACTTCTCCTGCAACTGCCTCACAATGAAAAGCGCGTCTGTCGTTCCTCTTCCTGGCATGAATCCAAACTGTATTTCGTCGATCTTCACTTTCTTCCTTATCCTCCTCTCCAACACCCTTTCCAATACCTTCATTCCATGCTCCAATAACTTTATCGCTCGGTACGAGCCACACTCCAGAGGGTCACCTTTCCCCTTGTATAGAGGGACGAGGGTACTCAGTTCCCAATCCACTGGAATGCGGCCTTCTTTCACCACCAGATTACAGATCTCTGTCATTCTCTTCACACCCCAACTTCCTGCTGCCTTCAACATATCTCCCACAACTCCCGTCGGCCCTCCCGCTTTTCTACCCTTCATTGCTTTTATCGCTTCCTCAACTTCCTTCTCAGTTATCTTCTCTGCCGGTCCTAAAACTGGGTTACTCTCTATGTTGCCATCCCATTCATTCTCTGTATTCAACAGCATTTCCATATATCTTTTCCATCTTCCTTTAATTCCATCTGGGTCGACAACGATTTGTCCCACTTCATCCTTCAAGCAACTCACCCCCATCACATCACACCTCTCTTTCGCTATCTGCTTTGCAATCCTGAATACTGCTTTCTGACCCTCTTCCGAATCCAAGCGTTCTCCGAACATTTTCCTACATGCCTCCAGCGCCTTTGCTACCTCTTTCTTTGCAGCCTTCCTGGCTGCGTTATAACTTTCATGCTCTGCTGTTTCTGCTCCCGTACCCTTCGCCTTCTGCCACTCCTTGAACTTCTTCCTCTTCTCGTCAATCCTCTTTCCAACTTCATCATCCCACCACCATGTTTCCGAGTGCCTCGGTGGTCCTTTTGTCCATCCACATACCTCACCAACGGCTCCCAACAGACTAGCTTTCATTGACATCCAACCACTTTCAAGCTCAACCACATCATCCTCGACCCTACTCAGCCTCTCTTTTAATGCCTCCCTTACTGTCACCTCTTTCAACCTCCACACCTTCATTCTCGGTTGGTACTTCACCCGCCGAGCTCTCCTCGCACCTTTCACCCTTACGTCGCAGACAACCAAGTGGTGCTGTGAAACAGCCTCCTCCCCCGGGATCACCTTTGTGTCCTGGAGGTGCCCACAAAGGTGATCCCGGGGGAGGAGGCTGTTTCAGCGAACAATGTTATGTTATGGGTTACTCTCTATGTTGCCATCCCATTCATTCTCTGTATTCAACAGCATTTCCATATATCTTTTCCATCTTCCATCCACCCAGTAACAATGTTATGTGAACAATGTTATGAAATGAAACAATAACACAAACACATTCAGATATACTCACTTTCTTTGTATTCTCGCAAACACAAGTTACAATAGCTGCACAAATAGCACTATATTGCTATGAAAACTCAAATTCAATGATAACAATCCAAATGTTCAGTTCATAAAATGAAGAGACACCATATCACATAATATTAAAAAACCCAAATATAATGAGAAATGTAACTCCTATTTCTGGGCCTGTTTCACCACTGTTGCCTTCTTGGCATCGGGGTACATCTTCCTGTGAGCAGCAACAACTTGGAGCAGAGCTTGCTTTTGCTCTTCATCCTTTGTAAGGAGCTTATTGTAGTCTTGTATCAATGCGACACCCCTTTCTGCCCTGTCGTTCACCACGACTAAGCCACTGGCGGCTTTCTTTGCTTCCTGAAAGCTGGTTTCTTGCTCCCATGAACCAGGATCCTTATCCATCCAATCAGTTGGGGTCCCTAGGATGCTGAAGAAATGCTTGGTGTGTTTTGTTATGAGGCCAGCGATTGACAGGGCGGTTCCTCGTTTGATAGCTGGTCTCTTTGGAGAGGGGTTTTCACCGTCATTTTTCAATGCTTCAATCATATTGATCTTGCTTTCTTTGTCAATTCTGGTGTCAAAGAATGCAAATGCCACTAGTACTGGGCTCATGTACCACGTGTGGTGGCCAAGTGCCTTCAAGGCTGCCTGAGCCATCTTCTGATTGATTTGTTCAAACTTTTCCAACTTCTTGAAGAGGTTAATGTCATTCAGGGGAGCCTCAATAGCTTGTGGAGCCCGAAACCAACCCTGTACATACACAAGGCAGACAAAAATGTTGAAGGCTCGGAGTTCTCTCGCCTCTCGAAGTGTCAAGTGGAACTCTGACCGAAACATGAACACCTGTAGTGAATATAGTGCTTTTGCCATCCATCTGGCTCTGTGCATTGCTCCTGGAGCCATGATCCGGATTCCACGAGGTGGGATTCCTCCCATGTAGATGACAGTCAGTTCTAGGAGTTCACGATAATCATCTCGTGGCTGCTGATCTTTCAAACACACAAGAACGTTTTTGCTTCCAACACAGTGTCTACAGATCCCATTGAAGCCTTCCTCTCTGAGAATTGATCGTGAAGAAACTTCCTGTCCTCGGGGTTGGTGATTATGGCCTCCGAATCTGCATGCCTAAGATCAAACGTCTTCTCCAAGGAGGCCTTGAAGGATGCTTCCTTTTTCTCTTGGGTCGCACCACCCCGCTTTGCACCTTTTTGGAGGCTCCTCCATTCTTCATATAGCCTCTCCAAACGATGGATGCAGTGCTGCTTCGTCGTTGTAGGTAGGTGAGCTTTTTCCCAGAACTTCACAACCTCTTCAATGGTGAGGGTTGCACTCTCCCGGGCAGTGCGATTCTCCTTCTTCAGGTGATGGAAAAACAGGGCAAGAGATTGATGCACAGTCGGGAGCTTGGCACCTTTGATGGCATCTCCAGAAGTGGACCCAATGAGATACACATTATCCTGAGCCCGAGTTTTCAATGAAACACTGGTACTAGCACATGCCATATCTGCAAAATAAGCAAGAATGTGGGTAAAATCCTGTTAATTCTTACTCCACAGGGTCACTCTCTACAAAAGAGCCACAGTCAATAAGTTAGGCCTACATATTACACACGAAAAAAGCGTACCCCTGACCCCGGGAACCTGTACAAAACATGCATGAAAATTGCCCAGATAGTGATCATAGGAAGTCTCAAAACTGTATGTATAATATATTGTATATATATAATGTATAATGTGTATTTATGTATATTTATTATTTAATGTATATTTACTATATATTTATTTTTAATATTATATTTAATGTATATATATAATTATGTATTTATTTTGTGTATATACAGCCCAAAAAATGGGAATTCCTATTTTTGCATGGGGGAAAATTCATCACTGATGTGGCACCCCTAAATATTATTGGATTCCATTCAAATTTGGTGTGGTTTCCTTTGACACCAAAAGGAACAAAAATAGACCATGTCCCGGAGAAAATCTGCATTTTGCTTTTTTGAAGCCCACCCTAATATATATATATATATATATATATATATATATATATATATATATATATATATATATATATATATATATATACAGTGAAACCTTGACTTACGAGTGCACCAACTTACGAGTTTTCCGAGCTACGAGCCGTCGCTCGGGCGGTTTTTTGCTTTGAGATGCGAGCCGAGATCTGAGTTACGAGCTTACGCCACCCGCCACTAGGTGGCCCAACGAGCGTTCCGGTCACGTGGTTATCTTGCCGTGCAAGCATCTCTGCCGTATATCGCTGCTGCTTTGTTTTCGCATGTTGGTTATTTTGGAAAATTTCTTAGTTTTAACCATGGGTCCTAAGAAATTGAGTGCCAAGGGCAGTACTGAGAAGAAGAAGCGGATGATGTGCTTGGATATAAAACACGCAATCGTCGAAAAACATGAGCGAGGTGTGCGTGTTGTCGACTTGGCGAGGCAGTACGATCGTAGTACTTCTACGATATGTACGATTTTGAAGCAGAAGGAGTCGATAAAGGCTATAACGCCAGCCAAGGGCGTTACGATTATTTCAAAGCTCCGGACCTCTATCCATGAAGAGATGGAGAATTTTCGAAACATTTTGAAAGGGAGGCAGAAACAAACCTGGTTGGACAGGTTTTTATTGAAACGCCCTGCAAGTGAAAGCGAGGAAAGTGTGGCGAAAAGGGCAAAAGTTATCTCCTCCACCTCCGCCAGCATCTTCGTCTGATCTTCAAGGTAAATACACTGTAGCGCGATGCTGCGCGCGCTAATGCTTACGCAAGGAGCAAGCGGACAACGCGGTTCATACAAGTCTTTATTCAAACTGCAGCACTAAGCTGCTCAAGGCTGCGCGCCCCGTCTATATCCTGAGGCCACGCCTCTCTCCCCGGCGTGGCCCACCCCCACTTGGTGTGCGGGGTGATGTCACCACGTCAGTGCTTTCGTGTCCGCCACAACACTTAATAAAACCAGTTTATTTCTTTACATTGAAGGAATCTGGACTCCAGCAGAATACGGATAAAAGGATGGCAAGGCACAAACTCGTCCGAGAAGATGTTTATTCGTAAAACCAACTCGGGAACACTAAAAAGCCAGTTTATCGGGCTGCCTTATAAAGCAAAACCAAAAACCCAAACCGAAACCGAAAGCCACGCCTCTCAAGCGAGGCGTGCTTCGGTGGTCACGTGATCCACAGGTGTAGCTCATTATACCCGCACGCGCGGGACGCTTTGGCGGTCACGTGACCGGTGACGTTACCGGCTGGAGCAAGGAGATTCTGATGCCGGTCTTGCTTGGGGGACCCATGGGTCGCTACAACATTCTCTTTTATTATGAACAGTATATACGAGGTCGTGCTTGTTTATACATTATTTGTTATTTATAAAGTACATTTTTCTTATTTAAAAACACGTAACAAAAAAAATTGGTGTGGTTTTTTGGGGGCTGGAACGGATTAATAGCATTTCAATGCCTTTTAATGGGGAAATTTAATTTGAGAAACGAGCAAATTGAGTTACGAGCTCGGTCACAGAACGAATTAAACTCGTAAGTCAAGGTTTCACTGTATATATATATATATATATTGTTGCAGACGCGGTTTTAGATGTTATTTTACCGAGCGGTTGGTATTACCGCGTCCGAACAGTTACTCCCCGATTAGCCCGATTCCACCCGACGTTGACCAGATCGCCCCACAGATATTCAATCGGGAAACCTCTAAAGCGACCGAAAGAGAAGGAAAAGAGAAAAAGACAGAGTACGGAGGAAGAACAGATTTATTATACACACACAAGCAAAAAGGAAGAGCGACCAAAATTATTTACAAGCAATGGATGGAAAAAGCAGTCACACAGTGCATCGTTAGCTTATTCTACTCAATTTACTTAATCCCAAGACAACGAGTAGGACAGGACGTTCACACTTACACAGGGGATATTGCAGGCAGGTAGGGCTTGAGGTGGATTGCTTGAGAGGGAGGCAAGGTCGGAGGCAGCAGCTCTCAATTCCTCGCGGTTTTTGGCGGGAAAACCCTCCGTCGCGTATCCGCTGCTGTAGACGTCACGCGCTGGTTCGGCACACCTGCTCCTCTTCTTCTGGTGGAGCCGTCTCCCTCCTTTCAGCGCGTCTCTCCAAAGCTGGTTTCCTTGCCGAGTACCTCTCCTCTTTGGCTTGGAGCGTTTCGCATCTCACCGTTCCTCTTGGTGCCGCCTCTTCGCTCATCTCCCAGGTCATCTCCTAAAGCAGTCCCTTACAGTCGCTTTTATAACTCGGGGCAGAATCAAGCCGCCGGCTGCGAGGGCACGCCTACCGGGTCGCTCACCGCGGTGCTGATTGGCCATGCGACCCTCTGGCTCACTCCTCCCCTCTATGACGAGTTGGAGACATGCCTTTCTTCTCCGAGATTAGCACATGGGCAATGGCGGCTTGCGGGATTGAACACAACTCGCACCCTTTTGAAAGGAACTTTGGAGAGCGGAGATGTTTGGGGAAATTGCAAGGGCCTACTCTTATTTTGTTTGATACAATGCAAAGTCAATCTAGTGGGAAACACATATTTAGCCTACATGGAATAAGGAAATACACTATTTAAAAATATATATCGTGACCTGCGTGTAAGTTTCATGGAATTAACTAGGAGGACGGCTGCGACCATTATTTACATTACGAGGATGTTACACATAATAAAACCATACTTTTGTAACGTTCACATTGTAACGTTTTCACATTCGTTACACTTCCTCCAAAATTGGTACACTTCTAAAAAAACCGTTACACTTCTCAAAACCGTTACAATATATATATATATATATTTAAATAAACATTTATTTGGAATTATTTATGTACTCGTATAAAGCCCATCAAAAATAACGGGTTGGAACAGTTTTTGACGGTACTGCATGCCAAAGTCTGAAGTCTGGGCCTATTGTCAGGGGTGTTTATATCATCTTTATTTATTAGACATCCTACAGATGTAAATGAACACTCGTTTTACTCTGCACACATTGCACATCACATGCAGCAAATTTCATCCACCTGTGCCTTGTATTTATTGGGATTTAAAAAAAAAACGCTTCTGTACACCAACCTTGAGGCTCAGTTTGCAAGCCACCGTCTACAACTCTAATGTAAGAGGCATGATTACTCTTCTTTTGGGTCTTCGGAATCCTTGGGGTCTTTTGGGTCTTTCGGGTCTTTAGCGTCTTTTGGGTCTTCTGATTCAATGACGTCTTTTGGTTTATTTGAGTTTTTTGGGTCTTCGGGATTTTTAAGGTTTTATTTTGGATATTTTGGGTCTTTGGGGTCTTTTGGGTGTTCGGGGTATTTTGGGTCTTCAGAGTCCTTGGGGGCCTTCTGGGTCATTGGGGTATTTTGTATTATCAGGGTCTTCAGGGTCTATTGGGTCTTCAGGATATTATTGGTCTTCAGGATATTTTGGGTCTTTGGGGTCCATTGGGTCTTCAAAATATTTTTAGTCTTTTGGGTCTACAGGGTCTTTGGGGTATTTTGGGTCTTCATGGTATTTTGGGTCTTCGAGGTATTTTGGGTGTTTGGGGTCCATTGGCTCTTCAGGGTCTTTTCAGTCTTTTGGGTATTTCGGGTAAAACTATGAGCTATCTATCGCTGGTACCCTTTGGGGTCCTTTGGGTCTTCGGGGTATTTTGGGTCTACAGAGTCCTTGGGTCTTCTGGGTCCTTGGGGTCTTTTAGATCCTCAGAGTCTTTAAGATCTTTTAACCGGTGGACACACGGTCGGTCGTGTTCAAAGATTGCCCATTAAACCCCCCCCCCCTCCCCCACTCAAATCCCTCCTAAAGCACTCATCAAAGCCTTTAAAACCTACCCTTATGAAGGGGGACAGACACAGACATACACAAACACACATTGTGTTTTATATGGTAGATGCTTCAAGTAAAACCAGAATGTTCAAAGTAGACAGAAAGAAAATGTACAAAATGTTATGAAGGAGTTAAACATGGACCTCTCAAACAGGAATGACATGTGCACCTCCTTAAACCTTGTACTTTCATTATGTTATTACTGTATTGCTGGTACTATTACTGTATTACTGTTATTGTTATTGTTATGTTATGTATTATGTTACTTTCATTATTTCATGTGCATTTCATTTCATTATTTCATTATTTCTTTCAATTAGATTTTACTTCACATTTGAAATTCTGTGGAAATCTAATAAACGAATCCAAAATCCACATATCTAAAAATAGGTGAAATAAAATTAGGTCCAAATTTTAACTGTTTCCACCTCGCTTGCTGACATTTGAATTTTTACTTTGTTGGAGCCATTGTATAAAACATGCTCCATTCGCTATGTCCTTTTCCTAGCAGGCTCCTGAAAAAGTAAAAAATTATGTCGTTACATCAACAAAACGTATGCAGTTAAAACCCCATGATGTCCTTCGTGAAGAGTAAACGAGCTATCTATCGCTGGTACCCTGATTAAATTCGAAATTCCTGCTATAACTTAAAGGGGGTAATGCAGCAGTGGTACATTCAATCCCCTCCACCCTCCTTTTCAACACAAATTGCTGCAATCTTTCAGCCACTTGTTGTAAATAAAGAGAAGAAGAAGAGTATGATATTGTCGCGTTTCTGGCGATTAAAATCTTTCCCAGGAATGAACAGCCGAGCAAGCTTTACTCAGAGGCACTGATAAAATGTGGACTCCAT
Source organism: Myxine glutinosa (assembly GCF_964187855.1). Taxonomy (NCBI): domain Eukaryota; kingdom Metazoa; phylum Chordata; class Myxini; order Myxiniformes; family Myxinidae; genus Myxine; species Myxine glutinosa. Next base: position 76,577,097 of record NC_136263.1, read on the forward strand.
ATATGCGGGGGAAGAAAGGGAAAGGAAGTGATGAAGGGTCTTACCTGTGGTCCGCCGGCAGTTCACGAACCTGCAAAAAATAACTCACACGAACCGGATTTAAAATGTACAAAAATAAACAGATTTATTAAACGAAATGCCGGTAACAAGAAAAACGCGACAGTAAAACTGAATTCCTAACCAGGACGTCCCCCACACCAGACTTAAACACAGACGAAGGGAAAAGTAAACTGGATAAAAGAATGGTGTGATTATGTAGTGCACTTATCTCTGATCAGCTCGTGGGGTCTCATCAGGAATTGTCAAGGCCCCGGAGGTTTGTGCACGGGGACACGCCTGGGCACCAGGTAGGCCTCGCTGCACCTTTTCAAGCTGCAGCGCTCGTCCATTCGTCCTTCCTGCCTGGAAACTTGCAGCTCAACGTCCACCGCTCTTCCGCTTCTCGTCCACCAGCAATGTCTCAGCACACTGCCGCCTGCACCGAGGGCCAGAAAGTGAAGAAGAAAAGGGAAATCGTCAGCGCACAGCCGTCTACTGTGACATCCAGAACGCACAGGCACAAGAGGGACAAGAGGCACAAGAGAATCAGGAGAACAAGAAGGAAGATGCTGGTTTGAGCGTTCTTTTTACATCCCGCCCTGATGTCATCGGCACTTCTCCTCCAATCAGCGCAGACCAACACAACAGGCTTAGCTCTCCACCAATCAGCGCGCAGTCCGCTTTCTGACGTCATCGGTCGTGCTCCGCCAATCAGCGTGATGCTTCCTACTCGCCCTTCTCTTCACCAATCAGTGAGTTGCTTCTTGCTCGTCCTTTCCTCCACCAATCAGCGAGTTCCTTATTACCCCGGCCTTCATGTTGGTCAACTCCCGCCCAATCACTGCCCTCTGGGCGTGGCTCTCGGCATGCCTGAGCTATGTGTGTCTGCCAGGCGGGTTTGTCAGCCCTAGTGCTTGATGCCTGGCTTCCGGTTGGTTTTTATTGTTATATAGTATAGTTTAATGTCAATTCTCACTAGTGTCTATAGTGCGGTGCCAAAAGGGACAAAGGATAAATCACCAAGGGTAAGACGTACAAGGGATAATTTATCCTTATTCCCTAAGCTAGTTAACATGCCCCACCCCCTCTTGACGGGGACAGATATACAACTTATCCGACTTCCGGGCTAAACAGGTACTTATTACATGGTGGTTTAACAATCGGAGCAGGCTACCTATACAAATCTACCTGGTCTAAAGTAATCACTACCCCACCGACATAAAAGTATAATGATGATGATGATGATGATTTATAACGATTTGCACATTTGTTTTTCAAGGTCAGTGCATATTCCAACATGTCATTCATCAGTGATACCCTACATGTAAAAATGGATGAAAAAGCAACATTTGCAATAATATGTGTCACACATTTTTTCACTCCATATAATTATCACAAGATAAAAACGATGGGACTATGCGGAGGCATATTGGTGACAGTCGCATTGCTTGAGGTACCTTTTACCTCTCTTCCCACTCCCCCCACTTTCCTCCCACTCCCTGCCCCTTTGCCTGTTTGTAGCACGTTTAATAGTATCTGCAATCACTTCTTCTTTGTCACTGACCTTTGCTTAATAGTTAATCATCATGCAGGATTCTGAAAGTGTGAAAACAGCATTTGCAAAAAGTTCAATTAGAGAAAGTGCCTGACATTTCCCTTACGTCATTCTTCCTAAAACCCGAAATTTTAATATTTAATACATCCCGAGTACATCCTTACGCAAAATAAGAAATTAAGGATGTCCAAGTAAAATCACTGATGAGACTTATTCTGCAATAAAAAAGTGATACTCTGGAGAGGGGGAAGGTAAAAACAAAATTCTTACTGTTGATTGGAAGTGTGATGGCATGACCATTGTGATGGAACATGGCTGACTAGCCATGCTTCATTGATTTAATTAATGTCACACTAACTGATTAATGCCCTGCACACAGCATATCTTGTAGTGTGCTCTTGCCCTTTTTCTTCCTTTCAGCCTATATATAGCGACTAAGCTTCCAAGCATTGATTAGATACTGTCAACAACACTGTCCCCATCAAGAGAACCTTGGTGGAAATCTTGAAATGATACAAAAAGGACATTTTAGTGCAGGTTAACAAGTATCCCGACTATTTTCTTTACAGGAAAGAACCCAAAAATAAATGTATACATTAATTTATTAATTATGTTAGTTATCGAAACAGATTATGGTTTTGCCATGTCTCAAGTTTTCATATGAAATCGTTTTACTTCTGAAAAATCATGTATAGACAAATATTCTTGAAGTCTCAACAGCAATTAGCATTATATTTTGGAATTACACATCATTTTGAAACCTGCAACACAGCTTTCTGAGTTCTTCCTGAGCATACAGGCCTTAGTAAGATGTCTTCCACTTTATCTGCAACAACTCTTTTGCACGATATCTTTCTGAGAAGGGAGAGCTGCTCTCTTTGGTTGTCTATGGTAGTCTCCAGCTTCATCAAGACGTTGATCATCAAGTTTGATAAAATGACTTACATTCTACAGAACGTATAAAATATTTCACCAGTTCTAAATCATGTATTTTGCATCAAAACAATACAAACATTTTTATCATTCTTGTAACTAACTTTTGCAAAATTGTTATGAAAGACATTAATTATTTTTATTTGATATTGAAACCTCCTGTGATGAAAATGAAACGTTACATGGAAAAGAACTCACAATCACGAAGATATCGTCTGTTTGGTGATCGAACATGGATTTTCTTCCCAGCATAAACAAAAGATGGCGACGGACTCCTGCTTCCTTTTAAATTTGCAGCGTTTGATGAAACTGAAGTATGCAAATGTATCCAACTATAATGCGAAAAAATATATTACATTTTCAACAACATTTGTCACAAGGTTTTTCATATTAAGCTTCACCAGATGTATATAATTTAACTACACATTGAACAATATTTGCATCAACTGACCTGTTGAATTTTCTAGACTTCAAAAGTGAATGTTTTGCTTGTGTGCGTAGCTTTTCAAACGCAGCGCGGGAAGTGGCTGCTGTAAACGGGAAATAGATGAATGCACAGACACCACGGTTATATATATATATATATATATATATATATATATATATATATATATATATATATATATATATATACATATATACATACATACATACATACATACATACATATATATATATATATATATATATATATATATATATATATATATATATATATATATATATATATATATATACGTCTAAGGTTCGGGTTTACTACGAGGGGGTTAACCTCCGTTCCCTCCCGAACTTACCGGACCTGCGGCTGCCACGCACGAATAACTTTGTGCTTAGCAGGTTGCGAATCAGCAACTATGAATGCCGATTGGTCCATCACGTGATAGCTTACCTGTAACACGTGACGGTCCCAATCGGGGAACACACCAAACCTGCCGGCGGTACACCAATTTAGATGGCCGAGCAAAAACCGTTGGTAACTGCCGGAGTGATGGTAATGTCATTACAGCCGATGTTAACCTGGGTGCGGGCAATGACGGATCAATAAAGTTAAAGACTTTCATGGACAGAGAGAAAGGAAACGTTTAACAATTTGATTTTGAACAAAAATTTACAAGGTAATTATTCAATAGGAAAGAAAAACGGACGAGAAGCAGGAACTTAGCTTATTCTACGCCTTATTACGATCACTACAAATAAACAACACATGGGCCCAGCATACTTTCACGGGGGAGGG
>NC_136263.1:76585857-76625857 GCF_964187855.1 Myxine glutinosa
GAGGAGACAGCACGCATTGCATCGATGCACCAGTACCAATACCACCAAAGCACCCAAAAGCACCAAACACCACAAAGCACCACAAAGCACCCAAAAGCACCACAAAGCACCCAAAAGCACCATCCGGTGCGCAGTCACCATGGTTCATAATAAACACAACAAAACAACTGGTGGTGGTCTTCTCTTTCTCTGCTGGGCCGATGTTCTTCCCGACGTCTTCTGGCTTCATGCGGCCTAGTTGGAAATAATAAAAAGCACAACTTGTGTCCATTTTTATTTAGGGCCTCAGGGGCCAACTAAGGGTGGTCCACCTGTTTGGCATAGGTGCCACCTTACCGAGGTCCGCAAGCAAGATTCCCTGGCCACTATGGCCGGTCTCCAACAGAGGTGCCCTGCCCCAGAACCTGGGGTCCATCAAGTGGTACTTGGCCGCCGAACAGCGGTCCATACAGTGGTACATCAACGCAATGCATGCTGGTTCTGGGAATCTCGGGCGCACAATGGCCACCTCACGCACGCTCCCATCGGCACCCAATGGCGCACAGGTCATGTGGGAGACAAAAGAAAGACAATTGAGCGAGGGGTAAGGTCACAAGGGTACACGTCAATAAGGCAATGCAAGGTGAAATGCGTACGGAGGGCGAAGTGAGAAAGCTCGTCCCTACCGTACGTCACCCCCCTGTCACCTACCCTACCCTTACCCCATATGTACAAAAATCTACCCATTTACAAATTCGTCACTACTGTCACGTCTTCCCCATATTTCCCCTATACCAAATTCGTCTCCACAATCCCTTTACTTCAAAATTTGCCATCACCAATTCATCATCAATCCTCATAAGGAGGGAGAGATGGAATTACGCACAATGTCACACCCACGTCATGATGCGTCTCACAATCCAAACATTTGCATCATAAAAAATAATCAAAACATGGCATGGTGTGGAGTACCTGTCACCTCAGGTGAGTGGATGCAGATGGTGCGAGGAGATCCTTCATCCTAACTATCCTCTAAATGACTTTAACACACTTTACACTACCCGGGGTCTTTCCCTGCCAATCCATTGGCCAACTTACACTATGGGTTCTAATAACCAATTCCCATTGACCAAACTGTGGTGCTTTTCAATTTGGGGTCTCACTCCCCCGATTCATCTCCCGGTGCCCTCGCACAATTTCTGGGCTGCGACGTCTAGCTCTCCCAACAGGTCTACCCACCTGCACACCTCCACCACTGTAGTTGCCACCCGAGCTTACCTAGCTCCTCACCCTAACCTAACTAACTGGGGACAGCCCCTCTCCTGGCTCTGTCACCCCATGGTGCCCTCTGGCACTGGGCTACCCGGGTCCGTCCTCCGGATCCTCGGGCCCCATCCACAACAACTACTACCGGCTCCCAGAGCCCACCTGCGGCCTCACCTGGCCGACATCCTCACAGTGGTGGAGTGCCCAAACCAACTACACACACTAACAGGCTACACGCCCAGCCATTTCCACAACACTAATGCACCCATCCACATACCATTCTGCCACCCGCACCACAGATGCCAATATCCAACCACAATTTACCTGTACCCTCTACCTAACACTTACACTACCCGCCCCGGGTATCCGTGATGGGGGTCCACTCTTCCCCCATTCACACCTTCGCACCATCCACTCCACTCCACAATTTCCACCATTCTCACTCCACGACCATCCATTCCACTACTCCAGATATTCCACACTACCATTTATTCCACACAGCCACATACACCTGTTGTTGCACACCTGTGCCCTCACACCTGGTGCCACCTGCACCCTCCTTTCTTCCTGGACCATTTGGTCAACACAACACGCAATCACCACTACTCCCTCATACACTGCTCCATCCACCTGTTCAGTTGCACACCTGTGCAATCACACCTGTTCCATTCTCACCTGTTCAATCCTTACACACACGGCATCATCTCAGCTAACTACTCCCCTCTGAAACTTGCGCTTCCCAGTCGTCCCTTTAAACTATTGCGCTCCCACGTCATTATAATCCACACTAATCTACCTGCGTCCCCACTACAGGTATCAGTCACTAACTAATCTTAACGTTACCTAATGTCATCTTCGCTAGATCCCTACAATTATCCAAGCCCTTCCTGGCTCGGTTGTCATAGCCACCCCATAAACTATTGCGCATTTGCCCTAACCTGTGAGGGATGGTGGATTTGCCATCCCACCACATCGGGGGTCTCTCTATCAATTTTGCTCGTCCAAATTCAATAAATCAAAAATTTTGCCAATTACTGCCAATTCTATTCACTTTTCTAAATTTCGGATCAAAACACTATCACTATCACGATCACCATCATCACAGTCCGCTATATCCTAGCCTCGGTGCGTCATGACATCATTAAACTCGGCTTCGTAAAGCCGAGCAATGAATTCGGGTGGTTTGGTTGCCTGCAGGTTGAATCCGTCCGGCTTTCGGTTCAAGGGAGGTGGTTTGGTTGGACCGAGGCTCCACGCACCATCTCGGCGCGGCACCTTGCGGTCCCGGGCCCGATGGCTCAATCTCCCCCGGTCGGAACCCCGTCCCCACGAGGGGGCACCGTTCCGCTTCCTCCCACTCGCCCTCGAACCGGACCGGTCGCCTCGCCCGACAAAGCCCGGACTCGACCGTGCGGGGCGGGGCCAAGCCCGAATCAGCAACGACGCTTCGAAGAGAAGCGACGCAGCATCGATCCGCGCCGGGCCTCGCACCCAACCAAGCACCCCTCGCACCGAGTGCTCGCATCGGCTATCCGTCGCTCTAACCACTAAACCGGTTACCATCGGTGCTTTACTTGCATGCTTACAAGCATACGCTACCCCTTTCACCCTCACAAAACCTGGCGTTCCAACGCCGTCCGTACATTCCACCAACGCTCTCCCTGTTACACACCACACCTCTCGCGCACACTTTGGTCCACACCTCTCCTCCGTTACGTCCTCCGTAACACTCACCATGGGCGTGCACTCTTGCATCCACCCACTAACGCGCTCACATGGGCTCTCCCACACCCGCGCCATGACCAACTCAGGTGTGCTTCCTCGCACACATTCCACCACCACCTTACTCTCCGTGTCACACTTCGTACACCCCGACGTGCATTCTCGCTCGCACTCGGTTTCACACTCGCGCTCCGATGTGCCCTCTCGCACCTGCGCCATCACCAACTCACTATTCGTGTCACACTCCGTACACCCCGACGTGCATTCTCGCTCGCACTCGGTTTCACACTCGCGCTCCGATGTGCCCTCTCGCACCTGCACCATCACCAACTCACTATTCGTGTCACACTCCGTACACCCCGACGTGCATTCTCGCTCGCACTCGGTTTCACACTCGCGCTCCGATGTGCCCTCTCGCACCTGCGCCATCACCAACTCACTATTCGTGTCACTCTCCGTACACCCCGACGTGCATTCTCGCTCGCACTCGGTTTCACACTCGCGCTCCGATGTGCCCTCTCGCACCTGCGCCATCACCAACTCACTATTCGTGTCACTCTCCGTACACCCCGACGTGCATTCTCGCTCGCACTCGGTTTCACACTCGCGCTCCGATGTGCCCTCTCGCACCTGCGCCATCACCAACTCACTATTCGTGTCACACTCCGTACACCCCGACGTGCATTCTCGCTCGCACTCGGTTTCACTCCCACACTTTATAACACACCCACTCGCCGACGCACACTTTTTCCTCCCACGCGTGCCATTTCCACTCACACGGGACCCTTCACCAACGCCCGGATGCTTCCTCGATCCCAAGCGCGCGAAAATTCTTTTGTCGCTAAACATCCTCCTGCAAAATCTACCCGCACAATATACAGCACGACTCACCTGGGGGATCCTTTTCTCCACGCGAACCTGCAAACTTCCATTCGGGTTAAGCACAGCATCGTGATGTGAGCAGGGACTTTGTACATATTCCATTTCTGCCTGCAATTCCCGGGCTACCTCCGTCATCTCTTCAATTTTAATTCCCAGCACTGCTTTTTCTTTATTAACCTCGGCGACCGTTGGCTTTAATAAAACACCCTCCTCTACCTCAGCGGTCGCCGGCTTTTCCAAACCCCGTGTCGCGATTTCTACCCCCGTCATTGTACCCGTGCTTTCCTCCGCTTCGCTCAACCAGCGCTTTTCGACCCGCGTTACCTCGTCGTGCACCCCTGGGACCCTTTCGCCCACCATGCGATCCATGGTCTCCCCACATTTTTGCATGCGGTCACCCATTCTGTTCGTTATTGCTTCCATTTGGTTTAACAATCGCTCACTATCAGCCCTCATTCCCACAATTTGGTCTCCCATTCGTTCCATAAGGGCCCTCATTTGCAACATAAAAAGGTTCGAATCCACCAGGGGCGCTGCCACGGTCGCGGCAAAATTTGGTGCCGCTTCACCCACGTGCGTGAGGACGCCACTTTGCGCGTCTGATACTTCCGCAACCACATTGCTATTTTTCTCCTCCTCCCTATCCTCCACATACATTTCCCCGAGGTCCTGGGTCGATTCCACCCTGTCTATCTCTCCCACCGACATCCGATCGCCTTGATTGTCCATGGCGCGATCTCAAAATTCGGGTTTTGCTTTATAAAACAAAATCAAATTTCGCCGTTATAATTTCGAGCGCGTGAAACGCGCTCCGGATCGAATTCCACTTCCCAACACCAATTGTTACCCTAATGGTACAATTGGTGTTCCAAAATTTGGGCCTAATAAATTTAGTCCCAGGTCCGAATCCAACTCCTCGACACCAAATGTTACCGTACTAACACAATTGGTGTCCAAAATTTGGGCTAAATAAATTTAGTCCCAGGTTCGAATCCCACCTCCTGACTACCAAATGTTACAGACGCAGCTTTTAGATGTTATATTGACCGAGCGGTGGTGTATTTAACCGCGTCCGAACAGTTACTCCCCGATTAAAACCCGATTCCACCCGACGTTGACCAGATCGCCCCACAGATATTCAATCGGGAAATCTCTAAAGCGACCGAAAGAGAATGAAAAAGAAGAAGAAGAATACGGAGGAAGAACAGATTTATTATACACACACAGCAATGGATGGAAGAAGCAGTAACACAGCGAATCGTTAACTTACACTATTCATTTTTACTTAGCCCCAAGACAAACGAGTAGGACAGGACGTTCACACTTACACAGGGGATATTGCAGGCAGGTAGGGCTTGAGATGGACTGCTTGAGAGGGAGGCAAGGTCGGGAGGCCGCAGCTCACAATTCCTCGCGGTTTTGGCGGGAAACCCTCCGTCGTGTATCCACTGCGGTAGACGTCACGCGCTGGTTCGGCACACCTGCTCCTCTTCTTGAGGTGGAGCCGTCTCCCTCCTTTCAGCGCGTCTCTCCAAAGCTGGTTTCCTTGCCGAGTACCTCTCCTCTTTGGCTTGGAGCGTTTCGCATCTCACCGCCTCTTGGTGCAGTCTCTTTGCTCATCTCCCAAGGCCTCTCCAAGTCATCTCGCAGCTCATCTGGTAAAGCAGTCCCTTACAGTCGCTTTTATCACCTCGGGCGAAATCAAGCCGCCGGCTCCCAGGGCACGCCTACCGGGTCGCTCACCGCGGTGTTGATTGGCTGTTAGAGCTGGTTCACTCCTTCCCTCTTATGACGAGGTGGAGACACGCCTTTCTTCCCCAACCCTACCTCGTGGCCAATGGTGGTTTGAAGAAAACCGCCCAAAATGCGGAAGGCAATTGGAAGGGAGGTTTTGGGGAAATTGGAAGGACCTACGCTTATTTTGTTTGATACTATGCAAAGTCAATCGAGTGGGAAACACATATTTAGCCTACATGGAATAAGGAAATACACTATTTAAAAGATATATCGTGACCTGCGTGTAAGTTTCATGGAATTAACTAGGAGGCCGGCTACGACCATTATTTACATTACCAGGGTGTTACCGTACCTTTTGTAACGTTCACATTGTAACGTTTTCACATTCGTTACACTTCCTCCAAAATTGTTACACTTCTCAAAAACCGTTACACTTCTCAAATTCGTTACACACTTCTCAAAATCGTTACAATATATATATATATATATATATATATATATATATATATATATATATATATATATATATATATACAGTCATGTGAAAAAGTAAGTACACCCCATGTAAAGTTTTGACTTTTTCAACATATTTCAACATACAGCGATATGATCTTCATTTCAACAATGTTGATAGATAAAGGTGATATAATAAAACAAATATCATGAAATATTTACATTTTGAAGTCCATTGTATAATTTAAATAAACATAAATGCAAATTGCGCATGTGAAAAAAGTAAGTACATCCCATGAAAAGTTTTTAAAATCTTTTTAACATATGTGGACATATCAATATTTGATCTTCATTTAAACAGTATCTATAGATAGAGGTGATCTAATTGAACAAAAAACAATGAAAAATTGACTTTGCAATAATTTATTCAACAAAAGTTAACAGAGATGCTATTTCCTTCTGTGGAAAAAGTAAGTACACCCTTCGCTCTAATAGGTGGTATTGCCCACTTTGGCAGAAACAACCTAAAGTAGGCATTTCTCATAACTGTCTACCAGTCTCTGAAATCGACTGGGAGAAATTTTTGCCCACTCCTCCATGCAGAATTCTTTCAGCTGTGTGATGTTTGAGCGGTTTCTTGCATGCACAGCTCGTTTCAAATACCCCCACAACATCTCGATGGGATTTAGATCCGGGCATGGACTTCGCCATTCCAGAACCCTCCATTTCTTTCTTTTCAGCCATTCCTTGGTGGATTTACTGGTATGTTTAGGGTCATTGTCATTTTGCAAGGTCCACCTTCGGTTGAGCTTCAACTTTCCGACAGATGGCCCCACATTATCCTCAAGCACCCTCTGGTACATTGAAGAATTCATAGTGGATTATATGATGGTGAGCTGCCCAGGCCCTGATGCAGCAAAGCTGCCCCAAACCATAATAGTTCCACCACCATGCTTTACTGTTGGTATCAGGTTCTTGTGGTCAAATGCTGTCTTTGGTTTTCGCCAAACATGTCTTCTGGTACTGTGGCCAAATAGCTCTACTTTTGACTCATCTGTCCAGAGCACATTGTTCCAGAAGTGCTGGTCTTTGCCTCGGTGTTCATTGGCAAACTTTAGTCTTGCCCTGATATTCTTTCTGGACAGCAATGGTTTCCTCCTGGCACACCTCCCATGTAGATCAAATTTGTGCAGCCTCTTTCTAATTGTAGACTCGTGCACTTTGACATCAACAGTGGCAAGAGCTACCTGTAGGTCCCGTGATAACATTCTGGGCTTCTTCGAGACTTCTTTCAGCATCTTGCGGTCTGATCTCAGGCTGAACTTGCTGGGGCGGCCTGGCCTGAACAAGTTGGCAGTTGTTTGGAATCTTCTCCACTTGTAGATGATCTTCCGGACAGTCGAATGATTGATTTCAAATTGTTTGGAGATCGTTTTAAATCCCTTCCCAGACTCGTAGGCATCTATAACCTTCTTTCTGAAGGCCTCAGAGAGCTCTTTTGATCTAGGCATGGTGACACCACACACTTAAACAACAAAGCGCAAACCAAACTAAATGTCTTTTTCTTCTTCTTTTGTATACAAGATCGAGGCTCGTGAAAGTGCTAACATTAATCACACAAAAAGTCAAACCGACACACAAAACACAAAAAACAAGGGGAGCGGCAGACAAGATGGGGAGAAAGGGGGAAGGACACAAACACAACATTTGAGAGCAGGGACATCAGGAGAAATGTGGGAGGGGGAGGGCTTGGGGGGAGGTGGGAGAGGTATAAAACATATGAACACTGCAAGGACTTCCAGGAAAGAAGTTGGAATTTCAAAAAAAAAAAAAGAAGTATCTGGGGTGAATTAGCGGGGGTAGGAAAGATCAAGGTTTGGGATGGGGGAAGATAAGAGATTGTGGTGAACAGCTGTTTTAAAGACCTGGAGGGAGGAGAGGAATTGAAGAGTGTGGGAGTTTGTTCCAGAGGTGGGAGAAAAGAGGAATGAAAGAGTGAAGGTGAACAGAGAGTCTTCATTTTGGCAATTTCACCAGAAAAGGGTTTTGGCAGATCTTGTGCTACCTGTAGGAATATTTGGGGGACAGAGCACAGAGAGAGCTGGGGGAGCAAGGCCGGAGAGGAATCGGTGGTTACTTCTCCAGAAGATTGCAGCTATCTTTGAGGATTCCCAATGCATATCGGTGAATTGTCCTATTCCTATCTTCTTCTGCCTCCTCTTGAACTAATTCAAGCATTCCTACCGTATCCATATTCACCATTACATGTAAACTACTGATTTTAAATAATGCAATTCTTCTACGTCCCATCACTGTATTTATTCCCTGCAGATTACTATAATTATAACTGTGATCACTTGTGTCACCAGCAATCCTTACTGCAGTACATACACCACAATCGGTATCCTATATAGTGATTCTAAAGTTAACATAAACTGCCAGGAATTATATTAGAGTAAAACTGCAATTATAACTACCATTTTTGCTTAATGCTGCTTCAAGGGGCCTCAAATGTATTCATAAACATGCCCTCTTCGACGTGCAAAGTTTCTTTGTTGTTTAAATGCTTTTGTGATTAGGTTTTGATCGCGCATTAGATAAATCACCCTTCGCGATTGGCGACTAACTCTGAATGGGTGATGATCGCACGATTAGCGGATTAGCAATTCTTCACGTGTTTCATTACCCTCGCCAGAGGGGAGGGTATTGCATTTGAGTCCGTTTGTCTGTCTGTTTGTTACTTGCCGGAAAATATTCCGGCAAGTACGTTGATCGTTTGGTTTGTCTGTCTGTTTGTCTGTCTGTCTGTCTGTGCGCAGCACTACGTCTACATCGTTGCACGTAGAATCGCCAAACCTTACACACATATTTGTCTTGCCCTGGAATAGACTGTGCCCAATTTTTAACTCTCTCAGCCCAAGGCCTCCATTATGACGTCATAACTTGATAATTTGACAAGTACAAAACTTCATCCAATCAAGATGCAATTTATTGAGCGACATGACGGCATAAACTGGTGGAGAAAAAATATATAATGATGACGTCATCGGTCACGTGGTTCGGCCGCCATCTTGGAAAAACAGAAAAACTTTGCACCTCTATATCTCCGAAAGTGCTGAATAGAAAAAATTGAGACATGGCTCATTGTAAAGAACTCTCCATGGGGAATAAAATATGTTAATGATGATGTCATAGGTGCCTCCATTATGATGTCATAATTCGACAAGTACAAAACTTCATCCGATCAAGATGCAATTTCTTGAGCGCCATGTCGGCAAAAACTGCCTGAGGAAAAAAAATATTGATGACGTCATCGGTCACGTGGTTTGGCCGCCATCTTGGAAAAACGGAAAAACTTTGCACCTCTATATCTCCGAAAGTGCTGAATAGAAAAGATTGAGACATGGCTCATTGTAAAGAACTCTCCATGGGGAATAAAATATGTTAATGATGATGTCATAGGTGCCTCCATTATGATGTCATAATTCGACAAGTACAAAACTTCATCCGATCAAGATGAAATTTCTTGAGCATCATCAAGGAATAAATTAGTTTAGAAAACAAATAATGATGACGTCATCGCTCACGTGGTTCAGCCGCCATATTTGTCCAAATTGGCCGATAAAAAAGTACATTCCGGCAAGTCCTCGCTCGGTCTCTGACCGATTTTTCATTTGTTTGTTTGTCCGCACAGAATAAATATTATTTTCTCTGGAACCGTTGGTCCGATTGACGGGAAATATTCACCATAGGTGCAACTCCACCTGTAGAATTTTCTAATGATAATTATGACGTCATCGGTCACTTGGTTCGGCCGACATCTTGGAAAAAACGAAAACATTTGCACCTCTATATCTCTGAAAGCGCTGAATAGAAAAATTGAGTCATGGCTCATTGTAAAGAACTCTCCATGTGGAATAACATCTGTTAAGACACATGACAGCCCGATTGGAGTTTGCAAAAAAACACATGAAGCACTCTAAGACTGTGAGAAACAAGATTCTGTGGGCTTTCACGTGTCTTTCACTGAGGAGAGGCTTCGGTCTGGCCACTCTGCCAGAAAGCCCAGATCGGTGGAGTGTTGCAGTGATGGTTGTCCTTCTGGAAGTTTCTCCCATCTCCATACAGGATCTCTGGAACTCAGCCAGAGTGACCATCGGGTTCTTGGTCACCTCTCTTACCAAGGCCCTTCTCCCCCGATTGCTCAGTTTGGCCGGGCAGCCAGCTCTAGGGAGAGTTGTCCTGGTTGTTCCAAAGTCCTGATTGTTCCAAACTTATTCCATTTAAGAATTATGGACGCCACTATGCTCTTGGGAACCTTCAATGCCGCAGAATTTTTTTGTAGGCTTCCCCAGATCTGTGCCTCGACACAATCCTGTCTCTGAGCTCTGCAGGCAGTTCCTTCGACATCATGGCTTGGTTTTTGCTCTGATATGCATTGTCAGCTGTGAGACCTTATATAGACAGGTGTGTGCCTTTCCAAATCATGTCCAATCAATTGAATTTACCACAGGTGAAGTCCAATCAAGGTGTGGAAACATCTCAAAGATGATCAAGAGAAATGGGAGGCACCTGAGCTAAATTTCAAGTGTCATAGCAAAGGGTCTGAATACTTATGTCAATGTGATATTTCAGTTTTTTCTTTTAAATAAATTTGCAAAACTTTCTAAAATCCTGTTTTCTCTTTGTCATTATGGGGTATTGAGTGTAGATTGATGAGGGAAAAAATGAATTTAAACGATTTCAGCATAAGGCTGCAACAAAACAAAATGTGAAAAAAGTGAAGGGGTCTGAATGCTTTCTGAATGCACTGTATCCAAAACCGCTCCATGGGGAAAAAATTGAAACGTGGTTCATTGTGAAGAAATCGGCATGGGGAATAACTGTTGTTAATGATGACGTCATTGGTGCCTTAATTATCACGTCATAATTCGACAGAGACAATGCTTAGTCTGTTGAGTTTGAATTTATTGAGCATCAGCAGAAGTACCCGGCGTTGCCGGGCGGGGGAGGGGGGGAGAGGAGGGAAGGGGAGGGAGGAGAGTGGTGGGGAGGGGGTAGGGGAGGGGGAGGGAGGTGGTGGGTGGGGGTTGTACGTTCATATATATGCGGGTGGGTGAATGTGGCGTTCATCACGTTTCTGAGTTAAGTTTAAGTGTGATGCCGATCAGGAAGAAGAAGAAGCCGTACTAACAACTTCGTACGCTTTCGGAATTGTTTGATTTATTTGTATTCAAATGTCTGGTGATTGTTTTGTATTTATTTATGCGAATGTGTAGTTGTATATAACTGTCATTAATTAAAAAAGGCAAAGGCACTATCGAGCGATTAAAAAAAAAAACACTCCAAAAAAACGATCTTTTTTTTTTTTCATTAATTTTTTTCTTTTGCCTAAAACACTCCCAGACACTCACTGATGAATCTCTGAAAGTTTGACGAATATCCGTTCTGCCATCTCTGAGAAAAATGGCGACACACAGACAGACATCTCTCTTATATTGTGGATGATCGACGCAACAATTATATTCGAGAATATATATTTATGATGTAATTGCTCACGTGGTCTGGCAGCCATATTGGATCAAAGAAAATAAACCTTCAAAAACAGAAGAGTTGTCTCGCACCAAGATGACTGTGCAGGGAAAGTATTCCATGAGTACCGTTTCGTTTTTTTGTCTTTCCAGACTTGTGGACCCAACTTCCACATTCTCTTCAACCGCATTCTTCCCTCCAAGTCTTCAAGACAACTGTTCACCTCCATCCCATCTCCCATAACATATCGAGATCGAGATCCCATAAAAAGGATATATCTAGATCCCATAACACATGGGCCTGCAATGTAGTCAGGTTCACTATGTTAACAAATATAATTTCGTTCAAAATTTTGGGAGATTAGCAAACCTGTACATTTTTGGAATCATCAGAGCATGGAGAATCTGAAAATCAATGTTGGCATTTGCACAGACACCTGCATGGTCGCCATTTTGGATTTTCAAAATGGCCGCCATAAAATACATATTTTGCGCTATCTCGGCTTCTAGTCAACCTAGAAACGGAATTAAATATGCTAATCCTATGTTTTCTGGGCCAAGGAATCCAATAAAGGCCTCAAAATAGTGCTCAGGATTATTGAAAATCAACAAACAAAGGTGATTGAAAACCATTGTCTTTATGTTTGTAATATACCTGTATTACATAATACATGATATTGCAAGTCCTTTGAAGTTATAGGTATGGGTTTATAAAGCAAGAAAGCAGCCTTGTTAGTATCAGATTGAACTATAAGTCCTATACACAGGATCTACTAGGTCTACACCGTTCAGGAATATGCTTTTACAGATCTTCATCACTGTCCTGAGGGTCATTTTCGCAAAGGTGTCTACGCAAATGTAAACATTAATTTTTGGATTCCTCATGCTCTGAGTATTCCAGAAATGTATAGTTTTGCTAATCTACCAAAATTTTGAACGAAAAAACATAGTGAACCTGACTAATGTGGAGCAAGCTGAGTTGAGAAGGGACACAGCTCGACTGCAGTTGATAGTGATTTAAAATAAACATAATTTCGGCCCATGAAAGCCCAAAGCTTACCTGGGCGGTGCCAAGGTGAGTTTCAGGCAATCCTCCAAAACATTGTGGTCTTTCTGAAATTGTTACCACTGAAAACCCCACAGGATGTTGCTGATATTGAGAACAACACTATGTTTCTGTGGTGAAATAATCTCTGTGACACTCTGGGAAACACACATCCACACACCAAAACATCACGTATTTTGTGTATAACCCTTAGATAAACCATAGATAGTTTTACCACTGAATACATCACGTATTTTGTGTATAACCCAAGAGAAACCATAGATAGTTTTACCATTGAATGCATCACGTATTTTGTGTATAACCCTGAGATAAACAATCAATAGTTTTACCATTGAATACATCACGTATTTTGTGTATAACCCTTAGAGATACCATAAATAGTTTTACCATTGAATACATCACGTATTTTGTGTATAACCCTTAGAGATACCATAAATAGTTTTACCATTGAATACATCACGTATTTTGTGTATAACCCCTGAGATAAACCATAAATAGTTTTACCACTGAATACATCACGTATTTTGTGTATAACCCTTAGATAAACCATAAATAGTTTTACCATTGAATACATCACGTATTTTGTTTATAACCCTTAGATAAACCATAAATAGTTTTACCATTGAATACATCACGTATTTTGTTTATAACCCTTACATAAACCATAAATAGTTTTACCATTGAATACATCACGTATTTTGTTTATAACCCTTAGATAAACCATAAATAGTTTTACCATTGAATACATCATGTATTTTGTGTAGAACCCTTCGATAAACCAAAAATAGTTTTACCATTGAATACATCATGTATTTTGTGTATAAACCCTAGAGAAACCATAAATAGTTTTACCATTGAATACATCACTTATTTTGTATATAACCCTTAGAGAAACCATGGATAGTTTTACCATTGAATACATCACGTATTTTGTGTATAAACCCTTACAACAACAACAACAACAACATGCATTTTAAGGCCATTTTCCCTGCTAGAGCGGGGGTTAACCTTGTGTATAAACCCTTAGAGATACCATAAATAGTTTTACCATTGAATACATCACGTATTTTGTGTGTAACCCTAAGATAAACCATAGATACTTTTACCATTGAATACATCATGTATTTTGTGTATAAACCCTCAGAGATACCAAAAATAGTTTTACCATTGAATACATCACGTATTTTGTTTAGAACCCTTGATAAACCATAAATAGTTTTACCATTGAATACATCATGTATTTTGTGTATAACACTTAGATAAACCATAAATAGTTTTACCATTGAATACATCACGTATTTTGTGTATAACACTTAGATAAACCATAAATAGTTTTACCATTGAATACGTCATGTATTTTGTGTATAAACCCTGGAGAAACCATAAATAGTTTTACCATTGAATACATCATGTATTTTGTGTATAACCCTTAGATAAACCATAGATAGTTTTACCACTGAATACATCACGTATTTTGTGTATAACCCTTAGAGAAACAATCAAATAGTTTTACCATTGAATACATCACGTATTTTGTGTATAACCCTTAGAGAAACAATCAAATAGTTTTACCATTGAATACATCACGTATTTTGTGTATAACCCAAGAGAAACCACAGATAGTTTTACCATTGAATACATCATGTATTTTGTGTATAACCCTTAGATAAACAATCAATAGTTTTACCATTGAAGACATCATGTATTTTGTGTATAACCCTTAGATAAACCATAAATAGTTTTACCATTGAAGACATCATGTATTTTGTGTATAAACCCTAGATAAACCATAAATAGTTTTACCATTGAATACATCATGTATTTGTGTATAAACCCTAGAGAAACCATAAATAGTTTTACCATTGAATATATCACTTATTTTGTGTATAACCCTTAGAGAAACCATAGATAGTTTTACCATTGAATACATCACGTGTTTTGTGTATAAAACCTAGAGAAACCATAAATAGTTTTACCATTGAATACATCACGTATTTTGTGTGTAACCCTTGGATAAACCAAAGATACTTTTACCATTGAATACATCATGTATTTTGTGTATAAACCCTTAGAGATACCATAAATAGTTTTACCATTGAATACATCACATATTTTGTTTTTAACCCTTAGATAAACCATAAATAGTTTTACCATTGAATACATCATGTATTTTGTGTATAACACTTAGATAAACGATAAATAGTTTTGCCATTGAATACATCATGTATTTTGTGTATAAACCCTGGAGAAACCATAAATAGTTTTACCATTGAATACATCATGTATTTTGTGTATAAACCCTAGTGAAACCTTAAATAAGTTTTACCATTGAATACATCATGTATTTTGTGTATAACCCTTAGAGAAACCATTGATAGTTTTACCATTGAATACATCACGTATTTTGTGTATAACCCTCGAGAAACCATGGATAGTTTTACCATTGAATACATCATGTATTTTGTGTTTTAACCCTTAGATAAACCATAAATAGTTTCACCATTGAATACATCATGTATTTTGTGTATAACACTTAGATAAACCATAAATAGTTTTACCATTGAATACATCATGTATTTTGTGTTTAACCCTTAGATAAACCATAAATAGTTTTACCATTGAATACATCATGTATTTTGTGTATAACCCTTAGATAAACCATAAATAGTTTCACCATTGAACACATCATGTATTTTGGGTATAAACCCTCGAGAAACCATAAATAGTTTTACCACTGAATACATCATGTATTTTGTGTATAAACCCTAGAGAAACCATAAATAGTTTTACCATTGAATACATCACTTATTTTGTGTATAACCCTTAGAGAAACCATTGATAGTTTTACCATTGAATACATCACGTATTTTGTGTATAACCCTAGAGAAACCATGGATAGTTTTACCATTGAATACACCATGTATTTTGTGTATAACCCTTAGAGAAACCATAGATAGTTTTACCATTGAATACATCATATATTTTGTGTATAACTCCTTAGAGAAACAATGAATAGTTTTACCATTGAATACATCACGTATTTTGTGTATAACCCTTAGAGAAACCATCAATAGTTTTACCATTGAATACATCACGTATTTTGTGTATAACCCTTAGAGAAACCACAGATAGTTTTACCATTGAATACATCATGTATTTTGTGTATAACCCATTTGAGAAACAATCAATAGTTTTACTATTGAATAAATCATGTATTTTGTGTATCAACCCTTAGATAAACCATCAATAGTTTTACCATTGAATACATTACGTATTTTGTGTATACCCCTTCGAGCAGGGGTGGGGAACCTTTTTCCTGTCAAGGGCCATTTCGATTTTTAGAACATCCTTCGAGGGCCATGCTAAATTATTGAATACATATATCGGACTCACCTAATGCGATGGCTGGAACTGTTTCTCTTTGGCGAGGCGTTTGGTGTCAGGTGGTAGTGATGATGATGCTACTCGCAGCTGGTTTTGCAGGTTTGGGTCAGTCAGTCTTGAGCGGAACCGAGTCTTTGCAAGAGTCAGTTTTGAAAATAACTGCTCACAGCTGTAGGTCGTCCCAAACAGTGATGCAAACTTCAGTGCATGTCTCCTCAGAATGGGAAAATCCTCAGCACGTACATACAGTTTGTAGAACTCGAGCAAAGGGAGGTTGTTGTACCTAGCTTTGAGCTCGTCATTGCTTTGCAGCTCAATGATTTCGTGTTGTAGGTTGTCAGGCACATCAGCTGGTTCCACATTAAACGGCGTGGCAAATATGTTCAGTTCCCTTTGTTTACTTTTCATGTCCTGGAACCTCTCTCCAAATGCCTGGAGGAGTTTTGCACACTCAGCAGCATATTCAGATGTCACAGCAGGCTTTTGTTCTTGCAGAGTGGGAAAGTGGATAGTGTTTCCCCTTTCCAGTTGCACTTGCCACAGCTTTAGTTTAGCTTCAAATGATTTCACATGTGATTGCAGAGAGCTGAGAAGCTGGTTGGGACCTTGGAACTTGACGTTCAGCTCTGACAGGTACTTGGTAATGTCCACCATGAAGCCCAAATCACACAGCCACTTGCGATCACTGAGTTCCATGACAGGTTTCCCCTTCATCTCCATGAACTGTTTCACTTCTTCTCTCAGTGAGTAAAACCGTGTGAGCATATTTCCGCGACTCAGCCACCGCACCTCACAGTGGTAAACCAGATCTCCGTACTCTGACTCTAGTTCACTCAGTAGCTCCTTGAACTGGTGGCTGTTCAGCCCTCTGCTTTTGATGACGTTTATGGTGGAAACGACAGTTGTCGTCACATTGTTGAGCTTCAGGGACTGTGCACATAGATTCTCTTGGTGTATGATACAGTGGCATACAACTAACTCACTTGGATCGAGACTGAGATGACTCATTTCTTTTTTGAACAATGCAGTCAATCCCTTTTGCGCGCCAACCATGGCTGGGGCTCCATCCGTGGCCAGGCCACTTAACTTGTCAAACTGCAGTTCGAATTTGTTCATAGCCAAAACAACTTGCTCAAACAAATCCTCACCTTTGGTGGTGCCATGCATGGCTTGCAAAGACAGCAACTCCTCCCTCGTATCAAACTCAGCTGTAATCCCCCGCACAAAAATGGCTAGTTGGGCGGTGTTTGTTATGTCCGTTGTCTCATCGCAGGCCAGAGAGAAAAACTGGAAATCTCTTGCAGTGTCCTTCAGTGTTTTCTCAATATCTTGTGCCATGTCAGTAATCCGATCTGAGACAGTTCTTCGAGACAAACTGACACTTTGGAACAATTTTACTTTGTCCGGTGCGGGCAGCTCCGCAGCGGCAACAAGGCACTCCTTCACAAATTCTCCTTCTGAATGCAGCATCAGCTTCTTAGCGATTAGCTCACTCACCACAAAACTAGCATGCGTAGTGTTGTCTCGGTCAGATTGTGGTCTTATGAAGACTGCTTGTTGAGCACCAAAACTCCGCCGAAGAACGTTAACTTTATCCAAGCGCATTTGTCCTTTCAACTCGTCCAGTTTAGCATGTTTCGAGCTGTAATGATGCTCGAGGTTGGCCTTTTTCATCACCGAGAGCGCTTCCCGACAAACTAGGCATACTGGCTTGCCTTTTACTTCCACAAAGAAATAATCGTTTGCCCATTTCTCTTGGAAAGCGCGACATTCCGCATCTACCTTTCTTTTCTTGTTAGTCGCCATGTTTGCATATACTGAATGAAATGATGACATGAGATCACGCGATCACTTGACTGTCCGGAAGGTCGCATATTGCAGTTACGACTGTCCGGAACTCACTTGATTGTCCGGAAGGTCGCATATCGCAGTTACGATTAATCGCAAATTAGTTTTAATTTGATGGCAATTATTCTGTTAGCGCCAACATATTTTGCCAACGTCAAATAAATGAATAAGTTCTCAAATGTGCCGTCCGAGGCAGTGTCTGCTCGCCACGTTCGGCATTCGTTGACTGTTACAACACGTGAAAGCTCGCTCCTCTCTGATTGGTTGAATCGTTTTTGGCCATAACTTGGTTACCCTTTGTCCGATTAATTTAAAACCTTGAAAAGGAGAGATTACTGGAATTATAGATAGATGAATTGCCTCGCGGGCTGGATCAAACGGTCTCGCGGGCCGTATATGGCCCGGAGGCCGGAGGTTCCCCACCCCAGCCTTAGAGAAACCATAGATCGTTTTACCATTGAATACATCATGTATTTTGTGTATAAACCCTTAGAGAAACCATAAATAGTTTTACCATTGAATACATCACGTATTTTGTGTATAACCCCTTAGAGAAACCATAAATAGTTTTACCATTGAATAAATCATGTATTTTGTGTATAACCCATTAGAGAAACAATCAATAGTTTTACTATTGAATATATCATGTATTTTGTGTATAAACCCTTAGATAAACCATAGATAGTTTTACCATTGAATACATCACGTATTTTGTGTGTAAACCCTTAGATAAACCATAAATAGTTTTACCATTGAATACATCACGTATTTTGTGTATAACCCCTTAGAGAAACCATAAATAGTTTTACCATTGAATACATCACGTATTTTGTGTATTACACTTCGATAAACCATAAATAGTTTTACCATTGAATACATCATGTATTTTGTGTATAAACCCTTAGATAAAGCATAGATAGTTTTACCATTGAATACATCATGTATTTTGTGTATAAACCCTTCGATAAACCATAGATAGTTTTACCATTGAATACATCATGTATTTTGTGTATAAACCCTTAGATAAACCATCAATAGTTTTACCATTGAATACATCACGTATTTTGTGTATATCCCTTGGAGAAACCATAGATAGTTTTGCCATTGAATACATCACGTATTTTGTGTATATCCCTTGGAGAAACCATAGATAGTTTTGCCATTGAATACATCACGTATTTTGTGTATATCCCTTAGATAAACCAAAAATAGTTTTACTCTTGAATATTGATTAAAGTGAAAGATTTTTCATCCTTTGCGGTGAACTATTTTATTGAGTTCAATAGTTGTCATAATCAAAGCCGGTTTCTGTCATCATTTCATCCATACTGATGATGAAGTTTTTGAAAATACATCAGCAGTTGATAAATAAGTCGTCATTAATTGCTGTAAAAATGCTGCTTTTGATATATTTCTGTAAGTCCATCCTTGTTGATTGGTTAAGCTGACATAGTCTATTTTTCGGTTGTAAATGTAACGGTTCACCACTCAGTAATCATTATGATGTATCATAGCGAGAAGTTAATTTGACTATCAGGATTGTGGTATCAATGGCATGGGGATAGTGAATTGGACCCCGAGGACGATGTCTTCGCCACACTTGTGACAGCATACCTGTTTTGGCTTAATAAGGAAATTAGACTCTTTATGACAATTCTACTTTATCCTTCATTGTTACCCACAACACACTATATAACTAGTACCTAGCTCATACCTCTAAAAGGCTTGACAAGTTTACGTTTTGCTAACAGACAGAAAGACAAACAAACAGATAGGGGTGAAAAAGAAAATCTCCATCCACCTTCGGTGGCCGAGGTAGCAATACTTCACTTATTAGAAAAATGGTATAAACTATAAAAGAAATACTCTTGTACTCCAATACAAAGCACAGAAGCATCCCATTCAATTTAGAGCATGTACACTAAATGTTCCCTGTTCCATTATAGATAAATAACCATGTGAGGGCTGCTCCTATAGCGTTCCCACCTGGAAAAAGAGATGGGCAGGAGCAATCGGTGATTTAGTAGTTCCACTGGGAAATATTTGAGAGTTTCTGAACTCAGCGCACGTGATCCAAATCAGACAAGGTTTGATGGTTCTGTACATGGAAGCAAAGAAGTTTGAAATTTTTTCCATTATCGAGTCAATGTAGCAATAACCATATAATAGTTACAGCAATAAGGCGCTGTTGGCAGGCTCTTACCACGTTTTTCCAATTTAGTCACTGTAATCTCTCCAATGTTCCTGAAAGAAGGTATAGACATGTGAAAGGCCTCACCCAATCTGAGAAAATTACATTTTCGTCACCATTCCTGTTTTGGCAATCTGATCATGCCCCCCTGCCCCCTAAATAGGAACCCATGCCAGCAGGTGAGACAAGGACAATGGAAGTGAAAATGTTTCTTGGACATTTTAGTATATTAACAGAAGATACTGTATTCACCATGTAGTTGGTATCAATAACATTTAACAATCACTCTTTTACTCGACATGGAAACAATCTGCCGGATTCACACAAGTGGGAATGATTTGAATTCAAAGTGTATATCAAGCATCATGTCGACAGCAAAGAAAGTCACATCGAGAAAACAAAACAAAAGCAACAAATTATTATGTTGATAAATCGCACAAAAAACTAGAACGGCACTCAGTAGAGAGCATACAGGTGAACAGTTTACGTTTTGTATCCGAGAGTAGACCAGAAAATCACAATACAGAATCACATTTAATCAAAATCATCCGTCCACAACTTTTTTGAGATCTCCTGCTATGTATCGTTTTTGGCCCTATCTCCCAATGGTGAAGAATCACTTAAAAATTCTACTAGCCGGATCCGAATCCGGATCTTCACCAAAATTGAATCGATTCTTCCGTGTCACACACACAACCTGTCCACCAAGTTTTGTCCAAATCCGTCCATAACTTTTTGAGATATCCTGCTATATATATATATATATATATATATATATATATATATATATATATAAATTGTTACAGACGCGGTGGTGGATGTTAGTTTACCGAGCGGTTTGGTATGACCACGTCTGCACAGTTTACCCGATTATGCTCGAACGTTGACTAGTCGCGCTACGCTAGGTCAATAAAGGAAAAGGACACCACGGCTGGGATTCAAATGACACGACACCAGGGATACGGTTCTCAAGACCTCCGGAGGAGATTATATTAAGGCGGAAGGTTAGATTACAACTACAAGAGGGACATCATAGAAAGACAGGCACTTAGACACACTCTTATATTAACCCCAACAGACGACAGATAAACGGGACAAGGCTGACTCACACGGGGATTGATGGCAAGGAAAGCGGGTATTCGATGGCCAGCACAAGGTGCACCTTGTGCTCAGGGACAGGATAGCGCGGCCCAAAAGATGCAGGAGGTCTCTCAGCGCTCGGAGGTGGCTCTCTTGTCTTCTCAAGCTCGGGGCGCATCTCACGTCACGTCCGGTACGTGGCCGCGTATATCCGGCGGGGAGTGACACGCCCTCGGCTCGTTAGCTCCGCCCCAGATGGAATCGGCTTGTTGCTTCTCATTGGGTGCGTGCGGGGGGGTTACCGGCTCCACCCTTGACGAGGGGCTGACAGGGAGCCCCTTCGTGGTAACCCCGCCGAAGCGCATCGTCAATGGCGGCTAACCGAGCTGGTGTGAGGACGCACACTCCCCCGCGCAGCGCCGTTGTTGTAGTTGTTGTTTGTAGTTGTAGTTGTTGTTGTTGTTGTTTGTAGTTGTAGTTGTTGTTGTTGTTGTTGTTGTTTGGGGAAGAAGATGGGAGGAGGTATGGGAAAGGTCCTAAACTCACTACTGGTGCCATATAATCACATTCTGGTGCAACGAAGAGTCAGAATTAATGGAAACGAGTCCTTAACTGACATAGACTAAGAATAACTAGCAAGATGTCCGAAAGTTGTCTACGTGAGATGCGGTGGACCTGGGCACGACATTTAATGGGGGAAAAAGGGGAAGGTCGGTTCTACAGAGTGTTATTTACAGGCAATGGGACTAGGGAATGGGGGATTGGGGATAGTTGGGGAGTATTGGGGAAATAGGGGAATATTTACAAGCGGATATGGAGGCCAAATTCCATATTCGCAACATTGCACCCTTCTCTACCCTCGGGGCGTCCCGACCCGATAAATTTTTACCTAGTTTAGTGTGGCACTCAGATGTAGTTCCCACTACTATTAACTCTACCCTGAGTGCGACAGTTTTACAGATATTCACAAATGAGTAAATATGTCCCCCTGCGACGTTGCACCCTTCTCCTCTCAGAAACACACCCACAGGATAACCGAATTGCGGAAAGAATTCGCAAACTAAACATACAGCCGGTAGGGAGCATTATTTACACGACTACGCTGATATTTACACTACGATCCAGGACCTGTTTCTGGAGGAACACATGCAGATGTTATGCATAGAGAGAGCACGCATGCCAGCATCGATACACCAACCCACGAGTGCTCTGTGGCCTACGGCCTTTAATAACGTGCAGAGCACCCTTTTCCAGCACGAAAAGCACCACCCCCTCATGTACAGTCAGCACCATCCGGTGCACCAATAAAGTGTCTATAAATCATTGTGTGGTGTCGCAGCCGGCCGATGTTCTGCCGCTGGTCTTGCCTTCGTGTGGTGCACTTGGCCTTCTTACTTCCTTAGAAAAATAAAGAAAGGCGCCAACCGCGTCCATTTCTTTATTGTGGCCGTCAGGGGGCCAACTGTTAGTGGTTCACCTTGTATGGCATAGGTGCCACGTTGACCCATAGGTCCATCCATGGGTGGTGCTTGGCCGCAAAAGAACTGCGGTCCATTGTGGGTGGCCACAAACATTGCGGTCCATATGGTGTATCGATCCAAGCAGCAAGCAGCGAAAGTGCAGGCCCACAACTGCGGAGCCAGCACCTCTCTCTCCTCTCTCTCTACCCCAAAGCCAGATCCTCGGAGGTGGGAGACAAAAGAAGCAGACAAGTGAGTAAGGTGGTAAGGGCGCAAAAGTGCACGCAATGCAAGGTAATGCACACTGGGGGCACATGGGAACCAGGTGAGACAGGTACGTTCCTACCGTACGCCCCCCCCCCCACCAGGTAACCTACATGGCCCCTCCCTTACCCCTTACTGCATCCACAAAACACAACACTACCCATAAACATCTACTTTACCAATCAACAAACGTCCCTACTGTCTTCCCCGTTCCTCCCATAAACCAAATTCGTCTTCTCTCCCTCCTAACCAATCAAATTTGCCATTTTCAACTCTCATCAAAATTTGCCATCTCCAACTCAACATCATAATTTGCTATCACCAATTCATCATCAGTCCCTCCTAGGGAGGGAGAGATGGAATCACCCCAATGTCTCATCCACGTCGTGATGCGTCTCACAAATCCGACAGCAATTCTCCTTCCTGCAACACAAACAAAGAAAACACAGGTGTGGAGTCATCATCATCACCACTGGTAAGTGGCTGCGTATGGTGCGACAGGTTCATCAATCCTAACTATCTCCTAAATGACTTTAACAACTTTACACTACCCGGGGTCCTTCTCCGGCCAAACCATTGGCCCTCTTACACTATGGGTTCTAAAAACCAATTCCCATTGGCCAAACTGTGGTGCTTTTCAATTTGGGGTCTCACTCCCCCGATTCATCTCTCGGTGCCCTCGCACAATTTCAGGGCTGTGGCGTGTACCTCTCCCAGCGGGTCTACCCACCTGCACACCCCCACCACTGCAGTTGCCTCCGAGCTTACCTGCTCCTTACCCTAACCTAACTACCTGGGGAAGGCCCTCTGGCGCTCTCCCCACTCGGTGCCCTCTCTGGCACTGGGCTGCCCGATCCACACCCGGGATCCTCAGGCACCCACTCACAACTACCGGCTCCCAGAGCCCACCTGCGGCCTCACCTGGCCGACATCCTCACAGTGGTGGAGTGCCCAACCAACTACACGCACTAACAGGCTACACGCCCAGCCATTTCCACAACACTAATGCACCCATCCTCAATACCATTCTGTCACCCGCACCACAGATGCCAATATCCAACCACAATTTACCTGTACCCTCTACCTAACACTTACACTACCCGCCCCGGGTACTCGTGAAAGGGGTCCACTCTTCCCCCATCCACACCTTCGCACCATGCACACCACTCCGTACCACTTACTCCAACTCTCTCCACCCACCTGTACTTGCACACCTGTGCTCTCACACCTGGTGCCACCTGCACCCTTCTCTCCCCAAGCGCATTCGCGCTGATCCACAACACTCACTACTCATACACTGCTCCACACACCTGTCCAGTTGCACACCTGTGCAATCACACCTGTTCAATTCTCACACACACGGCATCATCTCAGCTAACTACTCCCTTCTGAAACTTGCGCTTCCCAGTCGTCCCTTTAAACTATTGCGCTCCCACGTCATTATAATCCACACTAATCTACCTGCGTCCCCACTACAGGTATCAGTCACTAACTAAACTTAACGTCACCTAATGTCATCTTCTAGGGCCCTATCAATATAACCTAACCCACCCGGGCTAGTTTTTACTGCCATACACCCCATAAGCTATTGCTCCTTTGCCCCACATGCGAAGGGTGGCAGGGATGCCCCCCTTACCCACCGGGCCCATCGCTCACTACCAATTTTGCACATCAAATTTCAATAAATCAAAAATTTTGCCAATCACTGCCCATCATCTAATTTTGTTTTTCTCTAATTTTGGGGCCAAAACACTATCCTCATAACCCGTCTACTTACTAATGCCTCTCGGTGCGCCAATTCCTGTCCAAAGCCCGGCTTCGTAAAGCCAAGCCATGAATGCGGGTTGTTTGGTGCCAGCGGCTGGATGCGTCCGGCATTCGGTGCAGGGACGGGGGCTTACCCGTGCCGAGATCCCACGCACCGTCTCGGCACGGAGCCATCCAATGTCCCGATCTCGACCTGCCGGACTGCCTCAACAAAAAGTGGTCGCCATGACGACCCTTTCTATCGGGCTGCCCGCTCCGCCTAGTGGAGCACGGACGCGGCCGTTCAAAGCGAGGCCCAGCACGCACCGAGGGCCCGCTTCGGCTAAAAGTCGCTCTAACCTCTAACCCGTTTAACGTCGATGCTTCACCTGCATGCTTACACCCCGCAGCCCGTTCCTTGCTCACACATCCAGCCGTGCCCATGCTCCTCGTACCTTTCCTTACACACCCAGGTACCCTCATTCCACTCACAGCCTTGGTCACACACCTGACCACCGAACACTGTGGCACACATTCGTTGCTCGCACACCTCACCAATACACCGCTTCGCGCCCCCTCCTCGGTCACCTCCTCTGTGACAATCACAGGTGTGCCCTCATTCGCACACCCAACCATGTGCCTCACCACCAACTCCAGCGTGCATTCCCACTCACGCTCTACCATTCCAGGTGTGCATCCTTCCATCCCAGGTGTACATCCTCGCTCACCTGTCACAACCAACTCACTCTCCTTGTCACTCTCACTACTCTCACCTCCATTCTTGCCAGCGCACTCACCCTTACTCTTGACAGCGCACTCTTTCCCCATGCACTTGTCCGTCACACACCTTTCTCACGCACACTCTCCCGTTACCCCCTCTGTAACACTCACCACAGGTGGACACTCTTCCTTACTTCTGACAGCGCACTCTTTCCTCATGCACCCGTCCGTCACACACCTTTCTCGCGCACACCTTTCTCGCGCACACTCTCCCATCACACCCTCTGTAACACTTACCACACCGCGCTTCCATATGCTCCCTCGCACACACGCTACGACCGACTCACTCTCGCCAGCACCCTCACTCCTTGGCACGCACTTTTTCCTCACACACCCCAGAGTCGGACTTTCTCGCACACCTCCTTTTTCGCACACCAGACCTGTCGCACACTTCACCAACGGCCTCTCACGAACACCCGGGTCCATTTCGACCCCCAAGCTTCTTAAATCCCCTGGCGCATCATACGCACGACCATATTGGTCACCACTTACACCGGGTCCTCTTCCTCTTCGCTTCTCCTCCATCACCTGCGAATCCCTCATCCGGTTAATGAGCACATCATCACGATCCAAACACAGACTTTGGACCAATTCTTTTATCTCCTCTTTTATCTCTTTCTTATCCTCTCTCCGTCGCTTCTTAATTTCGCTCACCCCTCCTTCCACTTCTTCTAATTTCTGCTTCACCTCTTTTATTCCCCGGTACGTCTCCTCAAGCTCGTCCTCCAAGGCTACCTTGACCGTTTCCATGTGCGTCCTCACCTGCCGGTCCTTCGTCTCCATTACCTCTACCACCTCGTCCAACCTCGTTGTCAGTCCCTCACGTACCATCTGACATTCCCTCTTCGTCGCTACCAAGTCATCTTTTAGTTCTTTCTGTGTCGCTTTTAAACCTCCTAATACCGCAGTGTTCCTTTGAACCTGCTCCACTAACTCCGTCTGTCCCACCGTCAGCTGCTCCACCTCCTGCGTCAGGTCCTCTATGCCCCCTTGTAACTTTACAGTCCCCTTTCTCACCTCCTTCTCCATGTGCTCCTTACAGTGCCTCACCTCCTCGCGCACTCCTCCGACCTCACTCACTCCTCTTCTGATCTCCTCTCCCATCACTTGCATCTCCTGCCCAGATGCCACCCTCATCTGCTCCATTTCCTCCCTGTGAGCATCCAGTTTGGTTTCTACCCCCATTCTGACCCCCTCTATCTGCTGCCCCATTTGTTTAACTTCCCTTTCCGCTTGGTCCCTCATGTCCCTCAATTTGCCTTCCATCCTGTTTTCTAACCCCTCTAACCCATTTCTCACCTCTTTTATCCCGTTGTCTAACCCCTCAAAATTATTGTCTAACTTCCCAAATTTCTTGTCTAATCCCTTAAAATTATTGTCTAACCCCTCACCGGTACTCCTCGCTTCGTCCCTCATTACCCCCATTTGGTTTCCCATTACTCCCAATTGCTCACTCTGAGCCCTCGCTTCGTCCCTCATTACCCCCATTTGGCCCTCCAATCGCTCACCCTGAGCATCCATCCGGTTCCCCATTACCCCCATTTGGCCCTCCAATCGCTCACCCATTTGTTCCATAAGGGCCCTCATTTGCAACATAAAAAGGTTCGGATCCACCAGGGGCGCTGCCACGGTCGCGGGCGTGGACGCCGTGGCCACCTCGTGCGTGACAACGCTATTTTGCGACCCTGCCGCCCTCACTGCTTCGCTCTCCTCGCGTCCCTCAATTTGGTCCTGGACCGACCCTGCCTCACTCTCCCCTACCGGACCCCAGCTGTCTTGGTCTGCCATAGCGCGACTTTCAAAATTCGGGTTTTTATTTCCGTATAACAAAATCAAATTTCGCCGTTATAATTTCGCGCAGGAAACGCGCTCCGAATCGATTCTACTACAAATTTGGGCCTAATAAATTTAGTCCCGGGTTCGAATTCCACTCCTCGACACCAATTGTTACAGACGCGGTGGTGGATGTTAGTTTACCGAGCGGTTTGGTATGACCACGTCTGCACAGTTTACCCGATTATGCTCGAACGTTGACTAGTCGCGCTACGCTAGGTCAATAAAGGAAAAGGACACCACGGCTGGGATTCAAATGACACGACACCAGGGATACGGTTCTCAAGACCTCCGGAGGAGATTATATTAAGGCGGAAGGTTAGATTACAACTACAAGAGGGACATCATAGAAAGACAGGCACTTAGACACACTCTTATATTAACCCCAACAGACGACAGATAAACGGGACAAGGCTGACTCACACGGGGATTGATGGCAAGGAAAGCGGGTATTCGATGGCCAGCACAAGGTGCACCTTGTGCTCAGGGACAGGATAGCGCGGCCCAAAAGATGCAGGAGGTCTCTCAGCGCTCGGAGGTGGCTCTCTTGTCTTCTCAAGCTCGGGGCGCATCTCACGTCACGTCCGGTACGTGGCCGCGTATATCCGGCGGGGAGTGACACGCCCTCGGCTCGTTAGCTCCGCCCCAGATGGAATCGGCTCGTTGCTTCTCATTGGGTGCGTGCGGGGGGGTTACCGGCTCCACCCTTGACGAGGGGCTGACAGGGAGCCCCTTCGTGGTAACCCCGCCGGAGCGCATCGTCAATGGCGGCTAACCGAGCTGGTGTGAGGACGCACACTCCCCCGCGCAGCGCCGTTGTTGTAGTTGTTGTTTGTAGTTGTAGTTGTTGTTGTTGTTGTTTGTAGTTGTAGTTGTTGTTGTTGTTGTTGTTGTTTGGGGAAGAAGATGGGAGGAGGTATGGGAAAGGTCCTAAACTCACTACTGGTGCCATATAATCACATTCTGGTGCAACGAAGAGTCAGAATTAATGGAAACGAGTCCTTAACTGACATAGACTAAGAATAACTAGCAAGATGTCCGAAAGTTGTCTACGTGAGATGCGGTGGACCTGGGCACGACATTTAATGGGGGAAAAAGGGGAAGGTCGGTTCTACAGAGTGTTATTTACAGGCAATGGGACTAGGGAATGGGGGATTGGGGATAGTTGGGGAGTATTGGGGAAATAGGGGAATATTTACAAGCGGATATGGAGGCCAAATTCCATATTCGCAACAATATATATATATATATATTTGTTGGTTTTGGCCCGATCTATCACTCAATGGTGAAGAATCACTTCGAAAATTAAATAATTCTCATACCCGAATCCATATTCAGATCTTCACCAAAATCGAATCGATTAGTCCTTGTCACATACACAACCTGTGCACAAAGTTCCTCCAAATCCGTCCAAACTTTTTGAGATATCTTGTTCACAAACAAACGGACAAACAGGCAGATAGACCGGGGTGAAAACATAACCTCCATCCATCCACCTTTGGTGGCGGACGCAATGGCATTCTTTTTTTAATTATTAATTTACATATTATTTTGCTAATCCGGATTAATTGGAAATAAAAAAATGATCTCGAAACATTAGCATATAAAGTAATAAAACAGATTTAATTACAAATGCATTTTATATAATGATATAAGACTCGTGGAGGAGCTTACACATATATTATATGTTCAATAAGTACAAAAGTAGAGAATAGATAAATTAACATCGTACGTCGAATATAAAACTGGCATGCTATCATCACGAGCCATGTGCTCAGAATCTAGTACTAAAAAGAAAGCAAAAGGAATTTTATGGGGAATGCATCGACCACATCAATTTCCTTTCATTTTCATCCCATTAATTGACATATAGCTACAGGCTCAGAAGATAGGATATGCAGATCGTTCTCTCCTTGCCTTTTGTTGTTGTTGTTGTTGTTCTTGTTGTTGTTTATTGTATAGACCCAGACAGTTCTCTCGAACAAGCCCGTGGCACGGAGACAGCCGATCGATCTCCCAGGAGTGACCCAGAGATCCCACACATCCAGGATGGTGTCCCCTGCCTTCACTAAGTCAGGGCCACAACAGCGTTAGAGAGACAGAGAAAGAGACTTGACTTTTATGTGCTTTTATAATAAAAGTATCAAATAACACACCGAAAAACACCGCAAAATTTTTTACAAGAAAAGAAAGTTGTACAAGCAAAAAGGATGTATATACATGTATATGTGGACATTGAGCATAAGTAAAATTTACAAAAGCAAACTCAACACCTCATCTGTACAAAAATCGTTGTTCACACTGCCGAAACTTATCCGGGCCGACACTATTCCTTTAAAGCAAAAGAGCACATTTTCATCTCTGCCATTCAATTTGATCTTCCTCGTTTTATAAATTGCAAGTTTAGCAATTCCACACAGAAAATTCAAGAAAGGGAACGCTGTCTTGCTCTTGGTGCTCCTTTCAATGCCATACACAAAAATTGCAACAGAAAAAACCAACTTAAATTTATAAAATAACTGTTGGAGGAAACAAAAAGGGGTACCAATCTCTTACATTCCACGAAAGCATGGGTCACATTTTCAGCCTCTTCACAAAAAGGACAAACATTCTGTACAGAGGGATCAAACTTATTAAGTAAGTATTTGGTGACCAGGGCCTGATGAACTAATCTCCAATTTAAGTCTCCGGTTCGACCTAAAGTTGGAGACCTATACATCTCTTTCCACACTGGAGATAGGAACGAACTAGCCGGAATGATCTCCTCCCACCGATTTTTTAAAGGTTTTGTGAAACCCGGTATAAGCACCTCTTGGCATATCCCATAAATAACTTTTTTCCCCATCACATCAAACACACCGCAACCATCTGACTTTGAGAAGACACACTGTTGTTTTTTTGAGGTGATTTGGAGCTCGGGGAAATAGAGACGAGAGTCCACCACTTCATCTGCCCCAATCCACCCGATATTTAATTCCCTGACAGATTTAATCACAACTCTCAATACTTTGTCCACCATTCTAGATGACCGAACCCCCACTTTTGATGTGAGAGAACTGGTGGGTAACCATCCATTTAGGGAAGGCTTCATCAGGTCTCGCACTCTGTTTATTCCATTACAGGTGAAGCAATGCATAAATGACCTGGAGGTTGAAATTTCAGGGAATAAAGGATTCAGAACCAATGGCTCATGCATATATTTTTTGGCATCGTAGGACACCTCTAATCGTTGTATTCCAAGGACTTGCCAGGCATTCAGAAGGCTCTGATGAAACTCCGAGAGCAGAGTCGTGTTGACATGATGCAGGTCCATGAGGAAGAGCTCTCGGTCATACTTCAACCCATCTGCTTCCTGCAGCCAAGCATTTGTGAGAGGCCGCCACGGGACACACTCACCATACAATAAACGCTTTATCGTCAACATGCGGAAAGCCATTATCCGACTCGGAACATGTATCAAGCTTTGGCCACCTGCATTTCGGGGTCTGCACACCATGTCTGGTCCAAGCCAATGGTGGCCTCCCCAGAAAAACTGAGTTAGAACCCTCTGAATGCCTGTGACCAAGTATTTCGGAGGTTGGAGGGGGATAACTTTATGCCAAATAAAAGGAACCACCAGGTTATTTATTATTGTCACCCTTGCCTAAGCGATAGAAGGTGGTGCAACCGTTTCCATCTAGCCAGTTTCTGCTTAATTATTTCCAAGAAACCCTCCCAATTTTTTGTTCATATGCTTGGACTCCTAGAAATAACCCTAAATATTTAAACCCCTCTTTGTTCCACTGCATTCCTCCTGGTAACACAGGCAGAGCTGAGGAAGGTGGACTGGGGCCCACCCATAAGGCAACACTTTTGTTCCAATTTACTTTTGCCGTGGAAGCGAGCTCAAACTGGGACAGACATCGAAAGACCTCACCCACATCATTTTGGCTGGAGACAGCAACACAAATGTCATCCGCATAAGCTGAAGTAACCATTTTGTGGTTTTTTGTTAAGGAGACTCCTTCCACTGAGTTTCGGAGCAAAGCTAGTAAAGGTTTGACAGAGAGACTGTATAGCATTCCTGAAAGCGGGCAGCCCTGACGGATGCCTCGCTGAAAGGGAAAAGGGCAACATAAGCTGTTGTTTACCTTCAACAGACAGGATGCATTTTCATACAACTTAACATAGGAAACAAAATTTTGTCCAAAACCAGCTCTCCTTAGTACAGCAAACAAAAAAGAATGGTCAACAGTGTCAAAAGCTTTTTCTTGATCTAAAAGAACCAAACCAAAACCATGAGATGTAGTACGACCGAGACTGATCAAGTCTCTCACCAAAAAAATGTTATCGTAAATAGAACGCTCAGGAACACAATAAGACTGATCAATATCAATCAAAAGGGGGATGACTTCCTTTAGACGTATCGCGAGCGCCTTCGACAATATTTTATAGTCCGTATTTAGGAGTGACACAGGCCGCCAATTTGTGACGTCTTGCAAGTTCCCTTTTTTTGGAAGGAGACACAAAACTGACCTCCGGCAACTTAGTGGCAATTCACCTTGTTCAAGGGTATCATGAAAGATGTCAAGTAGAGTAGGGCCTAGAATGTCCCAAAAGGCCTTGTAAAATTCAACTGGGAGGCCGTCAAGTCCAGGGGCTTTCCCATCTTGGATTCCTTTAAGAGCAGCAGTAAGTTCTCCGAGAGAGATGCCAGGCTCCAGTTGTTGTTGCTGGTCTTCAGACAGAGATGGGAGCAGTTCAAACATCCCGTTTCTGTTTTCCTGGTTCACCGTTCTCAAGGCAAACAGCTTTGAATAAAAGTTTTGTAATTCATTCTTGATGTCACTTTGAGAAGACAGAAGCGCACCGGCAGAAGAGCGCAAAGCGTGTATTTGTTGAGGGATCTTGGCTGTCTTTTCCAAATTGAAAAAGTCTTTGTTTGGTTTGTCAAGTTGGATATTGTCCATTCGCAGTCGGATGAAAGCACCAGATGCACGCACTTTCACCATTTCAGCCAGTAGTGTTCTTTTCTCTGACAACTGCTGGACATTTTGGTTGGACATTCCAGATTTCTGCTCACAATAAAGTATATCGTTTTTTAAGGCAGTTATCACACCGAGTGTGTTGCAGGTATTATAACGACAGTATTGCTGGCAAAAGCACTTAATTTGGGATTTTGTGCAATCCCACCATTGCCTTAAATTTAGGTAGGAAAACTTTTGCATTTCACATTCCTTCCATACCATTCTGAATAAAAATATAACCACATTTAGAGGCCATTTTTCCCCGCAAAGCGGGGGTTGGCCTTTTTCGGGGACCGTGGTTGTTGTTGTTTTTTGGTCCCCTTTTTGAAGCAATGTTTTACGGCCGGATGCCCTTCCTGCCGCCAACCCTTTTTGTCGCCTTTTACGACAAGCAGGGAATTACCAGTGAACTGAACTGGTACTCAATTAGCCGACCTCGGAAGGATGACAGGCTGAGTCAACCCCCCTGGCGTTAATTCAGCGATCGACCGGGATTCGAACCCAGGATCCTGGGATCCTAAGCTGGCACCCTAGCCGCTAGCCCAACACCAGGGGTAGAATGCTTCTTTGAAATGCTCGCTTTGTAAAAGTTTGACATTGAAAGTCCAATATGCACTTCTACAAACGTGATGAGGTAAGCCACATACAACAACGACCATGTGATGATCAGAAAAACCAGATGGCCATATATAAGAATTCTTGACAAGATTTACCTTATAAATTCTTCTATGTCTACATGTATGGTTAACATAAATTCTATCCAAACGAGCCATTGTCAAAAGATTTCTTGCGGCACAAGCCCACGTGTACTGCCGGATGTTAGGGTTCTGTACCCGCCACACATCCACAAGTTAAAATTTTTAAATGAGCTGTGCCAAAGGCCTTGCACTCGGTGGATGAGGCTCAGGAGTGTTTCTATCAAGTTGTGGGTTGAGGGTACAGTTATAGTCTCCCCCCAAACATACCAACATGGACAGGTCAATAGTGCTTAAAAACCCCGCTAACTTGTGAAGAAAAGCACTTCTTGCAGAGTTAGCACTAGGGCAGTATACATTAGTCGTGCAAATCTTTTGGTTACCACTGACAAACTCCACAGATAGTAAATGGCCCTTGCAAATTTCCCTACATCTGATCTCCAACGGCTGGAGTCTGGGATGTAACACTACTGCCACACCAGCCTTGGCATCAACGAAAGCACTGGAGAAAAAGTGACAACCTTTAAAGATTTTACACCACTCAACCTCAGAAGACTGATTTGCATGCGTCTCTTGTAACATCAGCACATCCATTTTTTCATTCTGAAACATTTGAAACACCTGGAGGCGACGCACACAACTGCGACCACCGTTGATGTTTAAGGATGCTACTTTTATCTCCACTCTGTTAACTATTCATGAACCCGCTCGAGTTACACATTTTCTTAGCCTCTGGAATTGAGGTTCTGACATGTTAACCTGATAGGGTTCACAAATCATGTTCTTTGCAGTCAAAATAAAATCATGCAGATTTGGAAAGTAGTCTTTGATTTTTACATGTCTTTTCCTGAACGTTTCATCAAGGAACTTAATAACATTTTCTTGAGAAACCATGGTGGTGGTGTTGTCATCACCCGCCTCACTCTCTTGAGCACTTGAAGGACTAAAGAGTGGAGTAGAAGAGGTTTCATCAGAATCAAGTGCTTCGTCTTGATCTGCACCTTTTCCTACTATTTGTTGAATACTTAGTTTTGGAAACAGCAATCCTACAAGGTCAAGGACCTCTGCGCTCTTTGCAGACCCTTCCAAATTACCATATCCCCTGTGGCTATAAGTATGTCCCCCACCTCATCATCCCTTTCATTTTTATCTGTCAGGGAAGGGTTAACGTTATCCTCACAGTCGTAAGGACTTTCCCCTTTATAGTCAGGTTCAGTATGTCCAGATTTAAAGTTTCGTTGGATTTTTTGGGGGATTTGGAAAACTATATATTTTTGGAAACTATTTTGTATAGTCAGTCAGAAAACCAATGTTGCTATTTGCACAGACTCCTGTATGGCGGCCATCTTGGATTTTCAAAATTGCCGCCGTAGAACTAATTTTTCTCAATATCTCAGCTTCTAAATAACATAGAGCTTTGATTCTAACGGCTAAACATACATTTTCAAGGGCCCCGAATCCAATGGTAACAAGTTCGATAAGCTAGACATGACCATAGAGCTCCTATGTGGCGGCCATCATGGATTTTTCAAACTGGCCACCATAAACTTGATGTTTCTCAATATCTCAGCTTCTAAACAACATAAAGCTTTGATTCTAACGGCTAAACATACATTTTCAAGGGCCCCGAATCCAATGGTAACAAGTTCGATAAGGTAGACATGACCATAGAGCTCCTATGTGGCGAGGGAACACTCTAGCACTCCAAGATGAAAGCGAGGGAACACTCCAGCAAGATTCCAGGTTGGGCAGGATACAACTCGCTCTTGTCTGAACGCCAGTCCATGACTCGGGGTGGTGCCTTGCCACTACTTCCAGAGGTGGCGCATGAGTGGCCAACCCTACTGACCGTGATCATGCAAGCCAGTCAGCTAAGGATGTTGGCAGTTGGTGAAGATCATCCCACTGTAATTTCATTTGACATGGCCCTCTACGAGAAGGTGGTGCAACTGCTGGATGCAAGACCTGACTTGAAACGCACAGTCGTCCCCAGACTGGGTGAGCTGCATGTTGTCATGGCGGCTCTCCGAGCCCTCGGAGCCTCCATGGAGAACTCAGGCATTGATGATGCTTGGGTAGAAGCTGATGTCTATGGTCCAGCCACGACGCGGCAAATCCTGAAATGTACACACTACAAGCGGTCTCTCCGTGCCCATATATATTCATATGTAGCACTTTATGAAATGGTTCTGGAGGAGTTCTTGAAGGACAACCCACAAGTAAAGGATGTGTGTTTCGAGGCAACAGAGGGAGTAGAAGCTGCCTGTGCTGAGACGAACAAGTGCACGAAAGCTGAATCTGTAAAACAAGCAAACACCAAACTCCTTCAAGTCTTGACATCTGATGGGGGTGGTGACGGCACTCGAGGAGTGGGAAGCACGGAGATCCAAGAATGCAATGTTCAAGTCAATGATGAACTATACACAAAGAATTAAGTTAAGCACCCCCCCCCGTTTTTTTACAACCTCGCACATTACAAGTTTGTTGTCGTCAAAACAGTGTAATATACCCATGATATTGCTATATTTTCTGGAGAAGTGATATTATGGTCACATAAAAACATAACAATCATGCCGTTTTCAATATTTTATTCTGAATAATTTAAGGTGAAATTTTTTGGGAATTTTAGGCATATTTTCACCTCAATTTAAGTATGGAGCTATAGGTCCATCACGGACAGTGTGGATGACGTTTATGTTTTCTAACGTACAGTCATTGTTCCGAGAAGACCTCTAGCGATCTTTGCGTCAATAACGTGTGTAGGACCCACGTGATCGGATCACTGACTCAACCAATCACTTTTTTTCACTTTGATCACTCAATTTCATCAATGGATAATTGCTAATGTCATACCAATCATTATTTGATCTCACATACCTTAGAATATATGCCAATGTATACAT
Organism: Myxine glutinosa; assembly: GCF_964187855.1. Taxonomy (NCBI): domain Eukaryota; kingdom Metazoa; phylum Chordata; class Myxini; order Myxiniformes; family Myxinidae; genus Myxine; species Myxine glutinosa. The sequence goes on from NC_136263.1 coordinate 76,621,684, forward strand.
ATACACAAAGAATATATATTAGGGGGTGCTTACCTTAATTCGTTGTGTAGGGGTGCTTAACTTAATTCTTTGTGTATATCTACATCGGGTGGAGACAATCCTGTTATTCGTGGCAGCATCACAGAGTGCTGACCTGGTGCTTCACCTCCAAGCTGGAGAAGAACTGAGAAAGTTATTCTTTGCCATGGACCGGATCAAATACAAGCGGCTCTGGCCCGATACATCGCAAACATGTATGACCTAAGAACCAATCACCCTAGGACCTGGGAAGAACTCGGAGCTGGCAATCTATCAGTAACCAAGAATGACATCCCGTTTGTATCCATTGGACCAGATCATGCGTGTGAACATCTGAACAAGCTGATGAAGATTCACTCTGGACTGATTGGCATCTCTAACAATGCCAATGCTAGACAGAGATTCTTCATGGTTACACCAGAATTATCACGCCTGTCAAAAGACTTCAAGAGTCAGTTTGGCCTGGAAGGTCACAAGATCACAGAACATCATGACCTTGGTCCAAGTGCAGTCAAGAGGGAGCATGAAGCAATCAACAAGATCAAGGCTGCGATACTGAGTCACGGGAATCCATTTGACACTGAAGGTGACAAGCTGCACAATGTGATAACGAATGCTTACATCCCAGATGAGTATGTACCACAGATCTTGAACATTGATGTCACTGGTCAGAAGTTGTATGAAGACTACGTGTCGGAGCGTATCAATGGAGATGTTAGCCTCTGGGCACCAGTCAAGAAGGAGAACAACAAGATGTTCACGTCTGGGAACAAGAGAACCACAGTGAAACTCAGAGACAGGACTGTGGATCAGAAGGAGACTAAGGAACTGTACGGAAGGCTCATGGTCCTTGCCAAGTCAAACAGAGACATCAACCAGAAATATGCCATCGGAAATTACGAGTTCACTGTGACACCAAGAGCACTGTTCGCTCCAGATGGGACAATTCTTCCATGCACTGACAAGTCGAAGTTAATTCATCTCCTCGACAAGTTAGCAAGAGCAGAAATTCACCCCGAAGATCAGCAGCAGATACCAGCTGCAAGTGTTCTACAAGAAGATCCAATGGACACAAGAACTATGGCATCCACATCTAGTAAACCTACAAGTCGGAAGATTGCACTGGTGGATGGGATGGTACTTGTGCATAAGCTGACAAAGAAACCAGCCACTGTAGTGAAAGTCAACGATCTGGGTGAATGCTTCAATGACAGACTCATGTCTCCAACAAAAGATTGTGATGAGATCATACTGGTCTTTGACACGTACAAAAACGATTCTCTGAAGAGTGCTACCAGGGCTAAAAGAAGGCAAGGAAAGGATGCAGTACAGTATCAAGTCAGAGATGACACCAACATCAAACACATCCCAATGAGCAGATTCCTTTCTCATGACAAAACAAAGGCTGATCTGACTGACTATCTGGCAGCGAAAACTCTAGAATACAACAGTCACTCATCCAAGTTGATCATCACGTCTGCTTCAGGGCGTACTAGGAGCAACAGTGACCTGCTCTTCGAGGACAACAACCATGAAGAAGCTGACACCCTGTTGATCCACCAGGCCGTGCTGGCATCCCAGCGAAACCCACATGATGCGCAGTTGGTGTTCTTCTCTCCCGACACAGATGTCCTGGTACTAGTCATAGCAAACTATGACCTACTGCTGAGGAATACATCCATTTCCATGGCCTCTGGAATACTTCAAATAGAGCCACTGTGGACAGCTCTAGGGGTCGAAAGAGCAAAGGCGTTGCCAGACTTTCATGCTTTCACAGGGGCAGACAACACTGGGAGGTTCTCTCGAATAGGCAAAGCAACCTGGCTGCATGTCTACCTCAAAGCAAGTGAAGATGTCATAGACACCGTGCGAATGCTTTCAGATGCAACTGAAGTGACGGAGGACATGTTGTCCACACTAGCTAACTTTGTATGCGCTGCTTACTCTCCAAATGGCATCCACATCGACAGCATCCCCGAACTACGATGGTATCTCTTTTGCAAACGCATGGCAGAAAGTGACAGGCTTCCTCCTACTCTTGGAGCTCTCAAGCAGCACATCCTTAGAGTCCATATCCAAGCCAGAGCGTGGGGTCAGGCAAGCATTGCTCAACAGGATCCTCAGCTGAATCCCTTGCAAAACAGCTTTTACAAAGACATGGATGGACAAGTGAAACCAACCACAACTGAGGAGCCTCCAGCCCCCAAGGCCATCATTCAAATGGTTAGATGTCAGTGCAAAACAGACTGTTCTTCATCTAGATGTTCCTGCAGAACAAACAACTTGGCTTGTACAGACCTTTGTCAGTGTGACATCCAGTGCCAAAATGATGAGGACTCTCAAGATGTGATGAACGAAAGCGATGATGAGGATGATGATGACTTTACTCAATGATGAATCAAAGCCCTGTGCTCTTTAGAAGGTGAGTTACATCAGTTTTACGGCGGCCAGTTTGAAAAATCCAAGATGGCCGCCACATAGGAGCTCTATGGTCATGTCTAGCTTATCGAACTTGTTACCATTGGATTCGGGGCCCTTGAAAATGTATGTTTAGCCGTTAGAATCAAAGCTTTATGTTGTTTAGAAGCTGAGATATTGAGAAACATCAAGTTTACGGCGGCCAGTTTGAAAAATCCAAGATGGCCGCCACATAGGAGCTCTATGGTCATGTCTAGCTTATCGAACTTGTTACCATTGGATTCGGGGCCCTTGAAAATGTATGTTTAGCCGTTAGAATCAAAGCTCTATGTTATTTAGAAGCTGAGATATTGAGAAAAATTAGTTCTACGGCGGCAATTTTGAAAATCCAAGATGGCCGCCATACAGGAGTCTGTGCAAATAGCAACATTGGTTTTCTGACTGACTATACAATATAGTTTCCAAAAATATATAGTTTTCCAAATCCCCCAAAAATTCCAACGAAATTACATAGTGAACCTGACTATTATCTATTTTTTCCTCACGAGCAGATCCAGCTGCTAACTCGTCTGAGCGAGTTTGGTTATATTATCAGGACAAGGACTTACCACATCCTGAGAGGATCGACTATTTTCCGGGTCATACTCAATCTCAGCAAGTGGTGCAAGCGAATCTTCCTCACGTACACACACTTCCGGTACCATCTCCATTACCGCCAAGGAGTTTCCGGTGTAGGCCTCACCCTGGAGGTCCTGCGAGCCTGACACGATCTGAATCTTATTTTGTTTTTCTTTGGAATCACAGGATTCATCACTTGAACGCTTCTGACCTTTTTCCTGGTGTCCGCTACCGATACTTCCATGTTATCGTCCGCACTGTCGTGTCGTGTACAGTGGACGAAATGGGAGAGGGTTCAACCACTTTCATTCCCACCTTAGGTGGGGGGGGCGGATTAGTCACCTCACGTTCTAAATCGATCACTCCCTCCCCCACCACACCCCTCCCCACCCCCCCCCCCCCCCGGTCGGAGTGGTCGGGTCTGGCGCTTCGCTCACCGCAGTCGGTGCGGTGGGTGGAACGGTGGATTAACCACTCGATCCGCCTCCTCCCCTTCATGGTGCGGTGAAGAGGAATCGCTCCTCAGCAATCCTCCGCGTTCCTGCGGTGTAACCGCATTGGGACAGGCACTCCTCACATGCCCGTAAGCCCCACACTCGAAACACGTCATAGCCTCCGAGGAGGCATACATTTTGTATTCAAAGCCGTTGATTTTCACACTCAACACGACATTGAGCGTTTTTACATTTGCAGGCAGTACCATGTACACCACTCTCTTGAAGGACATGACATGTTTGAATCGATCGCAAACATTTCGCATCGGCACCATCGAAATCCTCGATTCGACCTTACCGAACTTGCTTAATTGTTCACGTAAATCCTCATTTCTAACAAGTGAATCCTCTTGGATTGCGCTGAGGTTCGGGCATGGAATTTCTAGGAGGAAGTATAATTTGTATGCAATGAAAGTACATGTAATATGGGATCGAGTAAGATCGAGTAAGCTTCACCAGTGCGCGTGCGCGAATTTACGTCACGTCGGCAGCGAGAAGGCGTTTCCCAACACGAACCAATCAGGAACTGCCACGCCCACTTATATGATCTCAGAATTCCTGTGACAGGAATTAGCGTTACACTGGCTGGAAGTCATTCGCTAGAGGCGCTTCCTCAGCGCCAATCA
>NC_136263.1:76630857-76679956 GCF_964187855.1 Myxine glutinosa
TTATTACGCCTGTCCAAGGACTTTGGGTCTAGCTCATCCAGTATCTCAACGTCAGGAAGGACTGAACCCAGATAACATGTGCCCCCCCAATTATTTGGTAAATAGGGGTAAGCCTTGTCGCCGCATATAAACATTGTCCCATGGGGTGGGACCAGGTGGGTGGATAAGCACTGGAGTCCCTTTACCACCCCATTAATCCTACTAACCCCCCTAGAGAATGTTATAGCCGTTATGTTGTGGTTGCGTTTATCTTGCAGTACTATTCGTAATGTAATCCCCGAGCTCCCTTGTCCCAGCTTCCCGGGGAGAGTGTAGGCGCATTCTGATTCTCCCATACGCAAGTGGCCGGAACCCTGGAGGCAGACCCTCCCTTTCTGTGGTTTGACCCAGACGGGGGCAGGCCTCTCGGCCACATGGGCAATCATTGACGGGCGATAATTAAATTGTCGATTGCAACTCTTGCCGTTGTCAACCCCTTCTCTTTCCAGCGTGGTGACTAAACATGGGGAATCGATAGGTTGTGAGCAGAGGTCATTGAGGGACAGAGGTAGCACTATCATGTGTATTCCTGTGGTGCCTGCTTGGGGAAAGCGCATGCACGACCAGCAGTGTGTCCTATTTTGAATTGTTGCCACCCCCCTGGCCACTTTCCAATATGTGTTTTCACCCTTCTTTGGGGCCTTATTCTGGGGTTGTGGCGTGAGTATGTATTCGATGCATGGTATGTAGTTCCTTTCGCCACCGGCCGCGCCAGGGGTCCAGACGCTGCACCGGACCTGCATGGTCATGTCTTTCCCTAGGCGTGTGCGTGTTTGTAGCTTAAAATCAGGGGTTCCCCATTGGTATCCTGGTTGGGCCAAGGTCTTAATGCTAGCTTGCCCGTCTTCCCGGAACTCTCGTTGCTTTTGTAGTACCATGCCAACGCGTCCAGGCCCTGCCGACAGTGCTAGCCAATTTATGTTCACCCAATTTGTGTGCAGGGCTTTCTGTTCGAAACATGGTAGTGATACTCTTTGTCCCCATGTTACGGTGAGGTGTCGGGTTTCGTTTTCGCATCTATTGGAATCGGAGTTTCCCCTAGCTGCTGTCGCTATCAATAGTATTGTACCTATGATTAGGCCCATCCTTACTGTGGTTGCTGTGGTGTAGTGTCTGGTGCTTGTATGGCCAACTTACAGTGCGTGGCGTGGATCCACGAAGTCTTGCCCTCGCAAAAGACTGCCGTTGGTGTAGTCAGCAACACCTGGACTGGTCCCTTCCACCTTGGTTCCAAGGCGTTCTTGCGGGTGAAGTGTTTTACGAGCACGTAATCGCCGGTCTGGAAGTCGTGGATGGCGTGGCTTGTTGGTTCAGGCAACGCCTCTCGTACCCGGGCGTGAATTCTGCGTGCCACGTTGGACAATCCTCTGCAAAACTTTAAAAGCATGTCATCCATCACAGGCAAGTCAAGTTTGGACATGTCCATCGGTGCCGAAACAGGCAAACTCATAGGTCGTCCCATTAATATCTCGTGGGGGGAAAGGCCCGTGGTGCAGCCCGGGGTGGACCGGATACTCATTAACGCCAGCGGGAGTGCTTCCGGCCACTTCAAACCTGTGTCTGCACAGATCTTGGCTACCTTGAGTTTCAGCGTCCCATTGGTGCGTTCCACAAGTCCCGCTGATTGTGGGTGATAAGCGCAATGGAAAGATTGTTTCACGCCCAGTGCCTTTAGGATACCCTTAATCACCTCTCCCGTGAAGTGGCCCCCTTTGTCTGACGAAATTTTCTGAGGGATGCCGAATCTGCACATGAAATCCCGCACGAGGCGCTTGGCTACTGTCGGGGCGTCTGACTTGACGCATGGATAGGCCTCGACCCATTTTGTGAACATGTCCACGATTACCAGGACATATCGGAACGACATACTTGGTTCCATGTTAATAAAATCGAACTGGACATGACAGAAGGGCCCGATTGGCCGAGGATGGCCCGCATTATGTGGGTGCCTAGGGGGTGCCCCCCTGTTGTGTTGCTGGCAAACCGCGCATGACCGGCACACCTCTGATGCGATTCGCGACAGTCCCGGTGCCGCCCAGGTATAGTTTATCTGTTCCATCACCCCCCTCTGGCACACATGGCCATTTTGATGTCCCATACGTGCCAGCCAAGGCAGTAGTTCCTTGGGTGCTATCGGTTTTCCGTGAAGGGTCCACATCGCATTTGGTCCGGGGCGTGTGGCCCCTCTTTTTACCCAGTCATTGTGTTCGGCTGCTGTTGCTGCGTTTTGAAGTTTTATAACGTCCTCATTAGTTGGTGAGGCGGTGATGATGGTGCACCCAATTTGCGGGGAGGGGGTAGGTCCTGAGGTCGGTACGTTGGCAGTTTGCGTGTGTGCCCCCTTTGCTCGCGTTACCATCGGCATGTTCTGTCCTATTTGTTGGTTGGCCGCTTTTCCTGCCGCTGCGTCTGCTCTGGCGTTGCCTCGGGCGACGTCAGAGTCTGTCCTTTGGTGGCCGCGACATTTAATTACCGCGATAGCGCGGGGAAGCAAGATGCTTTGGAGTAGCCCTTCAACCAGTTCGCCGTTCTTTATGACCGAACCCGCGGATGTGAGAAAGCCTCGCATCTTCCAGATTGCCCCTTTGTCGTGAACTACCCCGTGTGCGTATGCTGAATCTGTATAAATGTTGACGGCCAGGTCCGCCGCCAAGCTGCATGCTCTAGTCAAGGCGCACAGCTCCGCCTGCTGGGCGGAAAATGTGGGCGGAAGGCGCCCACTTTCTACCGTCTCGCTATCTGAACACACCGCGTATCCAGATAGCAAAGAGCCGTCCCATCCGCGTTTAGCCGACCCATCGACGTAGTACACACGATCGGGGTCGTTGAGGGGAACGTCCTTCAGGTCCGGACGTACCGTGGAGACTTGCTGTACTACATCGACACATACGTGGGGTTCGCCCTCCTCTGGGGTGGGCATCAGTGAGGCCGGGTTGAGTGTAGTGCAACGTTTAATGGTGACGTTGGCGGCCGTAATCAGTGCTGTTTCGTAATGCATTAATCTAGTGGTCGACAAATGTTGTGTTGTCCGCTGTAGTAACAGTGAAGTGACGCAGTGCGGTACCTGTAGCGTTACCGGGTGCCCCATCACAATGTCCGCTGTCCTTTCCACAGCGTACCTAGCCGCTGCCACGGCTTGCAGGCACACCGGAAACCCTTGCTCGACCGGTTCCAGCTTTTTACTAAAGTAGGCTACCGGTCGTTCCTTATCTCCATGAGTCTGTGTCAAAACGGACTGAGCAAAACCCCTTATTGCATGAGTGTAAAGGGTGAATGGTTTCGCATAATCGGGGAGTCCTAAAGTCGGTGCCGTTACCAATGCCTTTTTCAGCCCCTCGAAACAGCGCATCAATTCGTCCGTCCAAACCAAGTAGTTTGGTTCTCCTACTCTAGTGGCTTCGTACAGCGGTTTAGCAAGTAGCGCGTAGTCAATTATCCAAGAGCGGCAGTAACCCGTCATACCTAGGAAGCGCAACATCTGTCGTTGCGTACTTGGCCGTGGCGATTCCATGATGGCGGTCACCCGTCCAACATGCAGTTCCCGCTTCCCGTGTGAAATGGCATGACCCAAATAGGTTACTACCTTCCGTACAAATTGGAGCTTTCTCCGTCCCACCTTGTGGCCCTTGGCCGCCAAGGCTCTTAGCAGGGCCATGGAGTCCACTTCACAGGCTTCCTTGGAAGGGGAACAAATCAACAAGTCGTCAATGTATTGCAACAACACCGAACCCCCTTTTAGTTCCACGTCTGCCAAATCGCGGTGCAACGCTCGGGAGAACAGGGTGGGGCTGTCGGAGAACCCTTGGGGTAACACCGTCCAGGTGAACTGGCGCCCCCTAAAGGTGAAGGCGAACAAGTATTGTGACTCGGGTGCGATGGGTACGGAGAAAAAGGCCGAGCATAAGTCAATGACGGTAAAATGTGTTGCGTCCGGTGGAATAGATGTCATAAGGCCTTCCGCGTTCGGTACCACTGGGTGTATGCCTTGTATGACTTTGTTCACTTCCCTCAAATCCTGCACGAACCTCCATTTATCCTGCATTGGTTTCTTTACGGGCAAAATTGGTGTGTTGCATTGGCTGTTAGTTTCTACAATTATTTTCTGTTTCACCAAAGATTGAATCACTGGCTCTATGCCCGCATCGGCCTCGTGCCGCAATTTATATTGTCTCACGTTTGGGAGGGACATTCCTGGTTGGACCGGTATTACCAGAGGCTTGGCATCGCGAATTCGCCCGACATCGTTGTCGTGTTGGGACCACAAATCGGCCGGAACCTCCTCCAAGAGGTCATCGGACTCGCCCGGGCCCTGAGACACCGTTCGTACAACGTGGTTGCCCTTTGGGGGCAGGTCTGTCTCTTCAAATTTTCCTTCTATACTCTGCTCCTCAAGGGTGATCAAATACCCTTCGTCATTGTCGAGCATCGTCACTGTCCAGTGGTCCACTTCATAAATGGCGCTGCACGGAATTTCTCGCAAACGCCCCATCATCCATCCTATACTTTCCGCCGGCCATCCTTTGGCGGTGGTGAGGGTAACATGGGCGTCCACCCCTGCGGGGTACTGAGACAACGCCCGCTGTTCCGCGGTTAGGGTTACCTCGACGCCTATTCCCTCCCGTCCAACCCATATATTTGACAATATTAGGTCCGAATTCTTACCTATTGACCCCTTTATCTTTCCTCGGTACTCGTCGTCATCGCCCCTAGCATCGTAGTAGGCCGTGCAATGGGGAGGGTTGTCCTTTATGTCTGTTGTAATTTGGTGTACGTGCAGCCAATCTCGCAACCCGTCACTCTGGGAGCATACTGTGTCTAGGACGTGTGCCCAAGAGGCCAAAGCCCCCTTTTCCAGGCTCCACCAGTATGCGGTGGGGCCGGGCCGAGACAATGCCGTCATTAACAGATCGCGTTTGGATTCCGCGACGTCTACAAAAACTCCCTGCTCCGTACATGAAATTTGGCAACCTAAACGGCAAAGTAAATCCCGTCCCAACAAGTTAGTCGGGGCGGTGGTAGTCATCAAGAAAGCGTGTCTAGCCTCTAATGGGCCGCACACCACTCTTACCTCTTCTGAAATGGGAAGCGCTTGGGGCAAGCCTGAAACTCCCACTATCTGAACATCTCTATCAGTGGGGCGCAAAGATGGTAGCTGCCCTTCGTTAATAGTACTGTGAGTCGCGCCCGTATCTACGAGAAAATCTACCGGTTGCCCATCCACGTCTAGTGTCCAGGTCGGCTCCTCGGTTGGTGTCATAGTCAAGAGGGGGCATTCTACGGGCGGCCCGCCGGCGTCCCGTCAATAGGCTACTTGATTTCTCTGTGGCGGGTATCCCTGGCGGGGCCCCCGGCAATCACGTTTCCAATGTCCCATCTGTCCGCAACGGAAGCACGCCCCTTGTGGAGCGGTGGATGCGGGATGCCTGTTACTGTTGCGCTGACCCTGTTGCGTCGGACGCCTCGCAGGCTGTTGGTTCCGCTGTCCCCATTGTGGCGGCCCATTCCCGTTTGCTCCGCTTGGGGTCCAATAACTTGGGGGAGGCCCATCGATTTGGGGAGGGGGTCCCTGTGGATACCCGTTCTGGGGAGGGGGCGTTTGTACTGCCCAGGTCTGTGGAGGGGGTGGTTGCATGGCCCAGCTCTGCGGCGGTGGAGGGGGCCCCTGCATGTTCCAGTTTTGCGGTGGAGGGGGCCCTTGTGGGTTCCAATTTTGGGGAGGGGGCCCTTGTGGGTTCCAATTTTGGGGAGGGGGCCCTTGTGGGTTCCAATTTTGGGGAGGGGGCCCTTGTGTCCGCATGTCGACTCGTCCATTGTCGTTGTCATCAGCGTCATTTTCGTTTTCGTCGTCGCGCCCCCACTCTTCGTTGGGCTCTAACCTGGTGTCCCGATTCTGGGCCCGTCCTTGGCCTTGATTTCCCTTCTTATTTTGGTTGAGTCGGTCCCGTTTCTCCTGGACGAGCATTTGCAACATGTCGTCCTTAACATCGGCCTTCTTCTCGTCGCCCTCGCCACATTGTTCGGCCGCTTCGACTAGTTGGTCGGTTGGGGTGTTTCTCCATCCTATCATAGCCGTTTGAATGCGCTTCTTAACTGTCGGTCTCATTCCTTCTACAAAAAAGTTGTTCACTACAGCGTGAGGGAGATCTTGTGCCCGCACCTGGCCCAGTCCTCCCCACCTTAACACTGCTCGTTCTACCCTCTCTTTCCAATCGAGGGCTGCCTCGCCATGCTTCTGTTTTAGGCCGTATATTTTATTCCAATCTGGCCCCGCGGCTGGCATCAGTGCGGTGTGTACCCCGGCCAACAATAAGTCGACCAGGGCCTCCCAATCGGCGAGGGTCTGGGCCGCGGTTTGGGCCGGGGGCGGTGCTACATTTGGCCAGCGTGCGTGTACTTTGGCCTGGTCCCACACCCGCGCTGGCAATACAGCCTTCCCCATGTGGCAGACGTCTCGCCAATCTGCGCCTGTATTTTGTATCCACAACCGCATAAATTCTGGTATCTGACCGGGATGTTCAGCCAGCAGGGTTCTCACCCGCTCCTGCATAGACGCCAAATCTGATTCCCTCCAGGGTATCCTGATGTTAATGGGTGCCCCCCTGTTCAGTCCTATTGTTTTTAAAGGACACATCCCAATTGCAGGTTGTGGGTTCTCTGATTCCGTGCACCCTTCCAATGAGGGGTACAGTTCTCCTGGCCCCTCTGGGGCCGTGAACCCGCTGTCCGCCCCATTAATTTCTTGTCCTCTAAAAGGATTGCCCGGGCTAAGGTGAACCTGAGGGGCGGCTGGTCTAGTTTTATGGGGGTCTAACCCCTGGGGGAACAGGGGCGGGGGTGGGAGAGGTGGCGCCTGTAGCCCGGGGACAGGGCTCAGGGCTTGGGGGGGTGGGGGCATGGTGGCTACCTCCCCTGTCGCGGGGTCTTGGTCCGGATTATGGACGAGCGGCATTAGCCGCTGATTTGCTAGCTTAACTACCTCCTTAATTGTTTTGTCCTGCTGAACCCTGTCAGCTTGTTTCTTTTGGCCCTGAAGCTTCAGTACTTCCCCTGCCAAGCTAGCCTGTCTTGAGGCTGCCAGTCGCTTCATTCCTTCCTTTTCCCACCAGCCATACATTTTCCAGTAATCGGGTGGGAAGTGTTTCTTTTCCCTTTGTAGCTTATCCAAAGCTCCGTACAACACTTCCAACTTGTCAAGTGCAAACGATCCCTCCTCTGGCCAGGGACTACTTAAATCTTTAGTTAACACAGCCCAGTCCTTTAATGGTCTTACCGCGGCAAAATGATGCCTCTTAAACATGAAAGATGCCGGGGTTCCCTTAAGGGGTTCCCTTTCTTTCGTTAGCTTGCTTCCCATCTTATTGCTCTGGGCTGATCCTTCCTGGAAAGTTCTTGGCTTGGCTCAACCTTTACGGCTGTCCGACCTCACTTTCCCCTCCTGGTGCTAACTGTAACTTTAAGCTTACTGTTAAGTCCTTACTTGTTTATCCTTACTTGTTTATCCTGGCTTTAACAAAACCACGTCATTCTGAGGCCTAAATGAGCCTTTACTTACAATTCTGTTCGAGTGCAGACAGCGCGGATGACAGGGAAGCGGACTGAACCCGTTCGAAGAAGCAAGGTACAAATTTGGAAAGATAGCCCTCTGGTATAAGACAATTGCTCACCTTAATCAAATTAGAGTGCCAGCGTCCCGGCCTCGAGCAGCCTTCCTTCCGTCGCCCGGGTTCCGCTTCCCGTCCTCCGCGTCTGTTGACACCCCACTCCTGGTACCATTTGTGAAGAATCAGCTCTTCGTTTGCAAAGAAGTCCACAAATAGCCTGAAAAATGACGCAGTTTTTTTATTAAAGCCAACTTATACGGATCCGGAGGAGACCGACGTCTACAGCAAGCTACAGCAAGAACATGCCAAGTCAAGCCTTCCTGAAAACGCATTGATTCTCATTCACTTATATACGAATACGATTATCAGAAAATCTCCGAGAGAACGAAGCGACTGGCGAGAGTCCCTCCCACCGTTATCATTCGGGGGAGTCAGCCTTTCCTTATCATTTGGACCAATTGTTTCTCTGGGCTCCGAGAAAACAGAACTGTAACTCACAAAGAGAAGTGTATGCTTAGCCAAACAAACCCATATATTTTATGGGTTTGTGTACATGAGTAATCCAAAGCATGTTTATACAGATTCATGCGTTGCTGAGATTAAAACAAAATATATATAGTTAACGATAGGTTCATGTCATTCTACTAGCATTACGCAAAAACAAGCGCATGTGGGCGTGGTTTTATGACCAGCCTCGAAAAAAGCACACGTATACCATTGTCCAGCATGACCTCATTTTAAACACAAACTGAAGCATGTTTATTAGAATTCAGGCGCCGCTATGATTATATAATTAATGTTTTTCAAGTTTATATCTGCAATTCGAGCACTCCGCTTGAAACTACACATTCCACGCGCGCATGAACGTCCGACATCCAGCGTCCGATATTCAGCAAAGTCGCAATGACCCACAATGCATTTGGGCACACATCCTCCGAGCAACCTCATACAGCACACCCGTGACTCGCGGCTCGCTCGGCTTTTGCCTAAAAACACAATAACTCTACTCTAACTTCCACGGAGCCGCACGGCGGAAACGCAGGTTTGTACCACCTTTTAATAAAACGAACATTGCCAGGATTCTCGGATAGACGTTTAATTTCACAACACACATGACAAAAATCCGATTTAAATTCAGAGATCGCCGATCGACCTGGCACAACCATCTTAACGCGATGACGCCACGCCGCCCCCCCCGTCTTGGCGCGCACCCTCGTGCCTCCGCACGAATCTCAACACTCCCTGCACGCCGCTCTATTCGCGTTCCCGGCGGGGTTTACCTCACTTGGGACATGCAGTCGGCTGTCATAACAGAGAATTGTCAATAAAGAATCTACGACTTGACATATATATATATATATATATATGTATATATATATATATATATATATATATATATATATATATATATTATATATATCTATATATATATATATATATATATAGTGCTGCGGTTTTGAGATTGTACATATGACTTCAATAAATGCTAAAGGTTTGCCCCTCATAGTTAGTTCCACGAGCAACACGTAGGCCCACTTGTAGTATTAGTTATGTCATAGTATGTGTAAGTATAGGCCATTTCCCCTATTAATATCTGCGTTGTGTAAAGACATCAGATTAGGTCCCGTTCATTTTGCGTCCACCCTCCAATTCCACCTCGATGGGCGGAATCCATCCCGCGCCCCATTTGGCTGTCCCTAGTCGAGTTAACATGAGGCAGGGCCTCGAAAGCCAAAGGAGGGTTGAGATCGGCCGCAGCGGTAGGGGGACCATAAGGGTCATCAACCAATCAGGACTCAGGCGGCATGGCGTGAGAGGGCATGGCAGAGAACGTCTGGTGAGTTTGGGAAGGTTCGCGGGGCGGGGCTATATAAGCCCACGTGAAAAGCCCTCAGGAGCACTTTTACAGCGAGCGCATATCGAGAGGACTGGAGTTGAGGGGGCGAGCGCATTGTGAGCACTTGTTGGAGCGCATCAAAAAGGACTTGTGGAGAGAACATCGTTGCGATAGCACATTGAGGATTTGAGGACTCGCTGGCTTTGAGGCTTTGAACTGTAACTCGCCATATTACGTACGCGCCAGAGGGGAAGAATAAGAGGCGTTGGCGGTACGAGTACGCGGCCACAGCCAAATGCGCCGGTGGCGAATAGCGAATATTCCAGCCACACGAGTAAACGTGGCCATAGTCGCCAGTGATTAACCGCCAACCGCACCAGAGCCCACCCCCTACCGTTCTCCCTGGAATAACCCTGTGCGTCCAAACGGTGCGCTACGAGCTCCTGCCTTCTCCTGGATCCATCTGTACAGGACGAGCTGGAGACCGGAGGGAGCTGCACGAGAGCCATCCCAGGACGCGCGGACCATCATCCTGCAGCTGCAATCCCTGTGTGAGTGTGAGTGAAATGGGCCCGTAGTCTTTTGGGTATTAAGTAAGACTGTGTAAGGATTGCCCTGTGTCTCTGCTTCTGAATCATTGTGAATAGTGTAAATAAATCTTGTCATTCCTTTCTTCCCAATTTGATCGCCTTTGTGATTTCTCCATTGGCTAAGCGTGGTACGAATGAGATCGTTAGAACCTGGGTCACCATATAAATGGCACGGATCGCGTGTATGCTCCGCTCGGCATCTCAGCATGCGTGATTCGTGCGGGGCTCATTTCCTCGTTTCAGGGCAGCGCGAGTAATTATTTAATAGTGATTCTAGTCCTAAGACCCAATTTCGCGCTGTCTGGGAAGGACGTCATAGGTCCCGGGTCCCGTCGGCCAGTCAAAGACAAGGGGACTAATCCCTCCTTGGTAAGGGGAGAAGGCTGGCGGCGAGATCCGCAACAATTTGTGTCAGGAGTGGGATTGGGACCCCGAAGTGCGCTTAACGCACTCAAATTACGAGCGACCGAAATTTAGTTTTGTAACATCTAAATTTAAATCGTGCCATGGCTAGCCAAAGCAATCGGATGCCGGTGGGGGTAGAAGAGGATGTATCTGATGAGGAGTTAGAATCGATAACCCAGGACCCCCGGGAAGAAGTGGGAGAAATAGAGGAGGACATTGATGAGGGGCCGGTAGCAGGAGTAGAAAATGGCGGCGCCTCACACATGGAGACGAGGGCTGCGCCCGCTGCGCAAGTGGGGGTGATAGACATACAAGCCTCCATGGCGCAATTCATGGCGCAGATACAGGCATCCATAAAAATGGAGGGGGATCGAATAAATGGGAGAATGGACATCCAGGAGAAAAAGATGGATGCGCAAAGTAGCCAATTGAAAGAATTTTCACGCCGCCTCCCCCCAAGCCCTCTCCCTCCCACACATTCCCGAATCCCGATGTCCCTGATCTCAAATGTTGTGTTTGTGTGCTTCCCCTTCTCTCCCCATCTTGTCTACCGCTCCCCTTTTTATATACTTTGTTTGTTTGTCTGTTTGATTTGTTTGTGATAAATGTTAGCTCTTTCACTAGCCTCGATTCTGTAAAAAAAATAAAAAAATAAAAAATAAAAAATTGGGGGACAAATCTACCCGGGAACTAAAAGGGTTGGAAAACAAGATGGGGGGTGAATTGGAAGAGGTAAAAATCGGGCTGGAAAGCAGAATTGACACCCGAGGGGAGTTAATAAGAAAGATGGGGGAGGACATAAGGCGCAGGTCGAGCGGGAAAGTCGCATTGGTACGCAACGAGGTAACGCGGTGCGAGGAACGCGTGGAAAGTGAGCCTGAGCGAAGTGCAGTTAAGTTGACCAGGGTAGAAATCGCGACTCGGGGTGTGGAAAAGCCGACGGCCGCCGATTTGGGAAATAAAATTTTATGTGCACCGGCGGTCGTTGAGCTAGAAATAATTGAAATAAAAGAAATAGTGGAAATTGGGGACGAAGAGACGGCAGAGTCAGAAATTAAATCGGAGATTGAGATGGAATATGTACTCAAAGTCTTGATTGACATCGTGTTGTCGTGCTGCCTAACCCCAATGAAAGTTTGCAGATGCTGCTGTGGAAAAGGGTCCCGAAAGTGAGTAGGAGCGTGTATGGCGCGAAAATGTTTGGCACGAAAATGTTTGGCGCGAAAAGATTTTTCGCGCGCTTGGGATCGCGACGTCACCCAGGCGCTCGTGGAAGGTCCATGGGGAGGTGTACGAGAGTGAGTGGCGCGTGTGTGCGAACGGCACTGAAGCGTGAGTGTGTAACGAGAGAGAGTGCATGAGAGGAGTGCGTGGAAGAGAAGTGTGGAATGGAGTGTGATACAGAGTGTGCAATGGCTGAGGAGAGTGTGCGGGACTGCACACCAGAGAGCATGATTGGGTGTGCAACAGGAGATTGCACACCCGTGGGTAAGTCTGCGCTGAGTGGGTGTGTACCCGGAGAGTGCACACCCATGGGTGTTACAGAGGATGTAACAAGAGAGAGTGCACGAGAGGGGTGCATGGAAGAGAAGTGTGTAACGGAGTGTGCGAGTGGTATGAGTGCACCAGGATGTGCGTGAGGATGTGTAATAATGGAGTGTGTGAGGGGCGTGAGTGCACCTGAGTGGTGTGCACCTGAGTGTGTAAGGAAAGAGAATGCACGGAGAGAAAGTGCAATAACGGAATGCAGGGGGTGTATGGGAGGCGCTGGAGCACCTCGGTGTGAGAATGTGACTCGGGCATCGACGCGGAATGGGGCAGCGTTTAGCGTGACGAATAGACGATGCGAGCCCTCAGTGAGTCGGGTGCTTTGTGTGCTGCGGGGACCGGCGGGGATCGTTGCCGCGGCGGCGTGCACGATTCATGCCGTGCCCCGCCCTGTCTGGTCGGTGCCGTGCCGTGGCGAAAGAGGCAAACGGCACGGTTCGAGGGGGGGGGGGTAGGAGAGGTGGGAACTTCGCCCCCTGGCGGGCGCAGTGCTCCGACCGTGGGAGGTTTGCCCATCGTGCCGGAGACCCGAAAGGCTCCACGCCGGGGTGGTGCCTGGAACCATGGCCCAAGCATGCCTCCTCCCCAGAATCGAAAATGCCGGACGGACCCAACCTACAGGAGACCAACCACCTGCATGCATTGCTCGGCTTTGCGAAGCCGAGCTGTAATGACGATGTATTTCCACACCGAGAGGCTTGAGTGTAGTGGACGATTGGCGATAGTATTGGGGAATGGTACCTGGTGTGGAGGGATGGTCGTTTTACCATCCCTCGTTGGGGCACATGAGCTATAGATTATGGGGATGGCAATGTAAACTAGCTGAGGGCGGGCTAGGATATTGTTAGGGATTTAGAAAGTTGACAATAGGAGACATGAGATTTAAGTAGTGACATTTGTACAGGTAGAGGGGACGTAGAGAGATTAGGTGGATGTTAATGACGAGGGAAGTGCTTAGTGTAAGGGAAGACGGGAAAGCATGAGTTTTAGAGGGAAGTAGTTAGTTAGATGATGCTGTGTGTGTGTAAAAGTGTATAAGTGGTGTATTGAGGACGAATGGAATTGTGTTGAGTGAATTGACTTGCATGGGGTGCAAGTGGAAAACAGGTGTGTGGAATAAATGGTGTGGAATGAGTGGTGTGGAATGCTTGGTGTGACCTAAAAGGTGTGGAATGCATGGTGCGAAGGAGTGAATGGGGAAAGATGGACCCCTTCACGAATACCCGGGGAGGGTAGTTTAAAGTTAGGTAGAGGGTTTAGGTAAATTATTGGATATTGACACCTGTGGTGCAGGTAGTAGCAAAGAAGTGCTTGGATGGGTGCATGAGTCTGTGGAAATGGCTGGGCGTGTGGGATTTGTTGGTGTGTATGGTTATTGGGGCACCCCACCACTGGTAGTCTGTCGGCCAGGTGAGGCCGCAGGTAGGCTCTGGGAGCCAGTCAGAGTAGTGTTCAGTGGGGCCCGAGGATCCTAGGAGAGGACCCGGATAGCCCAATGCCAGAGAGGGCATCAGAGGGGTGAGAGAGCCAGGAGGGGCCTTCCCAGATTTAGGGTAGTCGCAAGGAGCAAGGTAAGCTCGGGTGACGACTTCAGTGGCGGAGGTGCGCAGGTAGGTAGACCTGCTAGTGGAGCCACACGACCCAGACCCGAAATTGTGCAAAGGCACAGATTGAAAAATTGGGGAGTGAGACCCAAATTTGGAGGGCACCACAGGGTGGGTCAATGGGAATTGGTTTTTAGAACCAAATAGTTTAAAGATGCCGATTGGCAGGGCAAGACCGTGGGTCGTTTAAGTGTGTTAATGTTATTAGAGTATAGTTAGGATGAGAATCTCTTCGCACCATCCACAACCACTCACCAGGGGAGACGGAACTCCACACCAGGTTTTGCAAACGATTTGAGTGGGTGAGACGCATCTCGACGTGATGAGACATTGTGGGTATTCCATCTCTTCCTTCTTGGGAGGGATTGGACGACGAATTTGGTATAGAGGGGGATATGGGAGACAAGACGTAGAGACGGATTTGTAAAGTGTAAATACAGGGAAGGGCAAGGGTAGTGTAAGCTGACATGGGGGGAGGGGGGAGGGGGGGGCGGTTACGAACGGTTAGGGACGAGCTTTCTCTGCTCGCTCTCCCATGCCCCTCATGTTGCATTGCCTTGTGTTTGTGCGTACCCTTGCGCCCTTTCCTCTGCTAACTGTGATTTGTTTTCCTCCCCACCCATGGACCCATTTTTTTTGGAGGGGAGTGTGCAGGAACCCTGAACTGTGCTGCGGCACGTTGCGACACCTGTGCCGCACGTCTGCTACCTTTTGCTGCACCCAAAACACCTTATGGACCACACGTTCTGTGGCCTGGCGTCTTTGCTGAGCAGACGTTTGCTGCAAACTTTACCTTGCAACTGTGGACCACTGGTTTTAAGTGGTGTCAATGCCACGCAGATGGACCATAAGATTGGCCCTGCTGGAAGTAAAAACGGACGCGGTTTGTGCATTTTATGCTTTGGTGTGTCAGGAAAGAAGATCTTTAAGTTTTTATTATGGCACACTGAAGATGAAGCAGGAAGCAAGAAGATGCAGCCAAGCAGCAGCCAAGCAGCAAATGTGACATTTATTTTGACGTGATTGCGCATTTTTGTGCATTTTTTTGTGTATTGGTGTATTGGTACATTGCATTGTTGTTTCTCTCCTCCAAATTTTCTTTCCCACAAAAGAACATGTCCTGGGTTATTGAGATGTAAATAATTAGTTTAGTGTTGTGAATAACATGCTCCCCACCGGCTTTATGTTTAGATTGAGAATTCATTCTGCAATTCGGTTAGCTGTGGGTGTGAGTCTGTTAGTTAGTACACAATGCAGTAGGTGGGACATATCTAGTGTTGTAAAACTGTCACACACAGGGTGTTAGATTAAATGTAGAGGGAAACCACATCTAAGTGTCACACATAATTTAAAGAGTAGTCCTGAACCTTTCTCAAAATCGGTCGTTCTCACTTGTGTGGGTTCGACTCGGGGACGAGTCTGGCGAAGGATGGGGGCAGTGCTACGGTTTTGAGATTGGCACATATTGATCATTAAAGATTAAAGGGTTGCCCCTCATAGTTAGTCCACGAGCAACACGTAGGCCACCTTAGAGTATTAGTTATGTCATAGTATGTGTGAGTAGAGGCCATTTCCACTAGTAATATCTGCATTGTGTAAAGACATGAGTTTAGGTCCTTTCATTTTGCGTCCACCCTCCAAGTTCCACCTGTGGGCATAATTGATCCCGCGCCCCATTTGGCTGATCCCTCAGTTTGTTACGCTTTGGCTACCCACAGCATTTATTACGCTTTGGCTGCCAGCAGCATTCGCTGCCCTTTGTTCGCTCGCTAGTCGAGTAACACGAGGTAGACCGAGGAGGGAGGAGCGCGGGGTCGGGGTGGGGCGGCGTCAAGGCAGCGCATCAGAGGCGATGACGGTAAGGGCCACTAGCCAACCAGGGCTCTAACGGCATGGCGTGACAAGGCGCGTCTGGTAAGTGCTCAAAGGTTCGCAGGGCGTGCCTATAAAAGTCTTGGCACAAAGCCCTTGAACAGGACCTACAAGCAGGACATGTTGGGAAAGGGCGTGATAAAAGGACTTACCAGGAGGACTGCCTTTGAAAGGACTTGAGAGCATGAGGGAGAACGAGGAGGACTGATTGGCATGAGAGAACTCGCAAGGGGAGAGCGCACGCGAGAGGACTGTGAAGAAGGTGATTCGCAGCGCTCACTTTGGGGGCATTGCGCTATATCTCGGTATAACGTACGCGCTGAAGGAAAGGCTGCCAGACGCGCCAGTGGCGAATATCGCCTATTCAGCCACGCGAGTGAACACGGCAATAGCCGCCGGTGTTAACCGACAACCGCCAGAGCCCAGACCCTACCGTTCGCCCCGTACTATCCCGTGTGCGCCAAACGACAAACGGAGGGCTCCTGACCCTCTACTTACCATCTGCCCGAGACGAACCAGAGGCCGGAGGGAGCTGCACGAGAGCCATCCCTGGACGTGGTGAACATCATCCTGCAGCTGCAAGCCCCGTGTGAGTGTGTCTGTGTGTGAGACGGGCCCGTTTACCCTGGGAGTAAGTTAAGACTGTTTTAAGGCTGCACTGTGTCCCCTCTTTTCTGAAAGCATTGTAAATAGTGTAAATAAATCTTGTTATTCCTTTCTTCCCAATTCGATCGCCTTTGTGATTTCTCCATTGGCTAAGCGTGGTACGAACAAGATCGTTAGAACCGGGGTCACCATATAAATGGCACGGATCACGTGTACGCACCGCTCAGCGTCTCAGCGTGATTCATGCGGGGCTTATTTCCTCGTTTCAGGGCAGCGCGAGTAATTAGGTAATAGTGATTTTAGTCCTAGGACCCTATTTTGCGCTGTCCGGGAAGGACGTCATAGGTCCCGGGTCCCGTCGGCCAGTCAAAGACAAGGGGACTAATGCCCCCTTGGTAAGGGGAGAAGGCCGGCAGCGAGATTCGCAAGAATATATATATATATTGTTGTAGATATGAGAATGTTTTTTTTTTTTATTGTTGTGGTAAAATGTTGTTGTAAAAGGTTGTTGTAAAATATCACCCCTCCTCCCTCCGTTTGTGGTTGTATAAAGGTCAAAGGGCGTTCCCGTAGTTAGTCCATAAAACATACATGCAGGACACGATATATCTCTTTTTTGACAGTTATATCCTTATTATGTGTATTAGCGTAAGGCTGTGTCTTCCATTAATTGAAATACTCCATTGCACCAGTGAAAGAGAATAGATCCCCTTTCCTTCCCATCCCCAAAATCTCCATTTCATATTACATCCCCTCTCATCATTGCCGAGCCTCGATTGC
The DNA here is from genome assembly GCF_964187855.1 of Myxine glutinosa. Classification (NCBI taxonomy): domain Eukaryota; kingdom Metazoa; phylum Chordata; class Myxini; order Myxiniformes; family Myxinidae; genus Myxine; species Myxine glutinosa. Next base: position 76,647,740 of record NC_136263.1, read on the forward strand.
CCATATTACCTCCCCTCCAATAACCGCCATTGACCACGAGGCTCGAGTCGGGGAAGAAAGGCGTGTCTCCACCTCGTCAGAGGGGAGGAGGGGCGTGCCCGCCCGTCGTCATCCAGGGCGGAGCCCGAGGGTCGCGCGACCAACCATGAGCCAGGGGTTTGGCTAGAGAGGGCGGAGGAAGAGCGATCGGGGAGGTTCGCAAAGGTTGAGGGGCGGGGGCCTATATAACCCAAGGCAGGGCGTGTCCAGGGGGAGATGCGTTTTGACAGAGGAGAGCAGAAGACAGAAAGGCCTGGAGTTGGTCACAAGGAGTTGGTCTGAGTTGGTCTGAGTCGGTTGCCTGAGGAGGGTCAGTGGTTGCGTTGGTAAGGAGTCGGTGGTCAGTTGTTTGCGGTGAGGAGTCGGTGGTGAGGAGTGAGAGAAACAAGAAAGAGTTGAGGGTTTGGACCAGACGAGTGGGACAAGGCCTGGCAAAGCACGCGACGTAAACAGCAGCCAAAACAGCAGCGTGGGGCCTGGCCTGAACGGCGGCTGCAAAACGCGCCGGTTGTGCTGCGGGACCCCCTTGGACCTCCCTCTCCCTCCAGCCATCCACATCCTGCCATTCCTGCAATTCCCCGCGTGAGTCAGTGTCTTTTGTTTGTTCTGTCCTGGGAATAAGTTAAGTCTGTAGATAAGCTAGTATTTGCACTGTGTCACCTGCGTCTTATGTGTTGTAAATAAACGTGACTGCTTGCTTTTTGCTTGTGTGTAAATAATAATAAACCCAGTCACTCTTCTGTCCGTCTTCTCGTTTTATTCCTTTTCCTCTTTGCATTCGGTCGTTTTAGTCTTTTCCAGATTGGGCAGCTACGGTGCGATACGGCCAAAGTTCGGGTGGAATCGGGTAAGTTTGTTAGGTCGCGGTCACCAACCGCTCGGTCTACAACATCTAACCGCGATCTGTAACAATTGGTGTCTGGGAGTGGGATTCGGAGCCCGAACCAAATTAAAAAAAAAAAAACATCTAGAAAAAATTTGGTCAAAAATTTGGAGCGGCCGAAATTTGTTTTGTTTTACAAAACCTGAACTTTGAAATCGCGCCATGGCTGGTCAAGGCGACGGGATGCCGGTGGGAGAGATAGAGGGTTTAGGAGTAACCCAGGATCAAATGGAGGGGAGCAATGAGGAGGCGGTTGAGGGAGTATCAGGTGCACAAAATGGCGCTCTCGCGCACGTGGTTACAGCGGCACCAAATTTGGCCACGCCCATGGTCGCGGTAGTCGAACCCGAGATGCCAATGGATTTGAACCTGTTTATGAAACAGATGATGGCCTTTATGGTAAAAACAGACGATAATTTCAAAGGGATGGAAAACAGGATAGGGGGCCAAATGGGGGTAATGGGGAACCGGATGGATGCTCAGGGTGAGCGATTGGAGGGCCAAATGGGGGTAATGAGGGACGGAGCGAGGGCTGATAGTGAGCGATTGGGGGGCGAAATGGGGGGCAAAATGGGAGAAATGGGGGAACGGCTAGAAGCTAAATTTGAGGGGTTAGACAATGGGTTAGAGGGGGTGAAAAATGGGTTAATGGGGTTAGAAAATAGGATGGAAGACAAATTGCGGGAAATAGGGGAGCAATCCGCCCGGGAAATCGAACAGATGGGGAACCAGATGGAGGAGATACGACGAGGTGTAAGTGAGGAGGTCTCTGGGCTACGCGAGGAGGTAAAGCGAGGTGAGAAGCGTATGGAAAAAGAAGTGAGGAATAATACGGCTAGGTTACAGGGGGGAATAGAGGATCTGACGAAGGGAGTAGAACAGCTGACAGTCGGACAAAGGGAACTAGCGGACCAAGTGGAAAAGAACACTGCAATAATCGGGGGGTTAAAAGCGACACAAAAGGACATAAAAAATGAATTAATAGCGACACAGAAGGAATGTCAGATGGTACATGAGGGGTTGACGAAGAAGTTGGAAGAGGTGACAGAAGTAATAGAGACGAAGGACCGAGAGGTGAGGATGCACATAGAAACGGTTAAAGTGGCGTTAGAGGAAGAGATAGAGGGGGCGCACAGGGAGATGAAGGAGGTAAAGGAAAAATTAGAGGAGGTGGAAGAGGGGGTGAGTGAAATTAAGAAGAGACGGAGGGAAACTAAGAGGGAGATAAAGGAGGAAGTAATGGAATTGGTACAAGGTCGGTGCTCAACTCATAATGTGCTGCTCACTAACCAAATAAAGAGTTTGCAGGTGGCAAAGGAGGTGCGGAGACGATGTACGGAGGTGAGTGGCAATGTATATGATGTGAGGAAAGCTTCAGTCGGCTTGGGGATTGGTTTGGATCCGGGTGTTCGTGAGAGGCCGTGGGTGAAGTGTGCGACAGGTCTGGTGTGCGAAAAAAGAGGTGTGCGAGAATGTCCGACCATGGGGTGTGTGAGGAAAAAGTGCACGCCGAGGAGTGAGTGTGCCGTCAGGAGCGAGTTGGTCGAAGCGCGTGTGCGAGGGAGCACAGGGAAGCGCGGTGTGGTGAGTGTTACGGAGGAAGTAACGAAAAAGTGTGCGCAAGAGGATGCGCGAGAAAGGTGTGTAACGGACAGGTGCACGAGGAAAGAGTGCGCTGTCGAGAGTAAGGGTGAGTGCGCGACCGAGAATGGAGGTGAGAGTAGTGAGAGTGACACGGAGCGTGAGTTGGTTGTGGCAGGTGAGCGAGGATGTACACCTGGAATGGAAAGGATGCACACCTGGAATGGTAGAGCGTGAGTGGGAATGCACGCTGGAATTGGTCGTGAGGCACGTGGTGGGGTGTGCGAGTGAAAGCACACCTGTGATGGTCACAGAGGAGGTGACCGAGGAGGGGGCGCGAGGAGGTGTGTTGGTGAGGTGTGCGAGCGACGAATGTGTGCCAAGGTGTTCGGTGCTCAGGTGTGTGACCAAGTCGGTGAGCGGAATGAGTGTACCGAGGTGTGTTAGAGAAGGTACGACCAAGAGCATGGAAACGTCTGCATGTATGAGCACGAAAGGGGTAGCGTATGCATGTAAGCGTCCAGGTGAAGCATCGACGGTAACCGGTTTAAAGGTTAGAACGACGTATAGCCGAATCGGGCCCTCGGTGCGCGTCGGGCAGCTTCGCGTGCCGCGAGAACCAGCGGGGATCCGAGCCACGGCGGGTTCGAAAGGACCGCCGTGCGCGATCCACGCTGGGCCTCGCTTGGAACGGCCGCGTCCGGGCTCCACTAGGCGGAGCGGGCCGCCCGATAGGAAGGGTCGTCATGGCGACCACTTTCTATTGAGACGTGCCGGCAGGTCGAGATCGGGACATTGGATGGCTCCACGCCGAGGTGGTGCGTGGGATCTCGGCCCGGGTAAGCCCCCGCCCCTGCCCCGAATGCGGGACGCATCCAGCCGCCGGCACAAAATAATCCGCGTTCATTGCTCGGCTGTACGAAGCCGGGCTGTAGACGTGAATTGGCGCACCGAGAGGATGTAATAAGTAGACGGGTGATGAGGATAGTGTTTTGGCCCCGAAATTAGAAAAAAGCAAAATTTGATGATGGTATGGGTAGAATTGGCAGTAAATGGAAAATTTTTGAATTGGTTGGAATTTGGACGCGCAAAATTTATAGTGAGAGACCCCCGATGTGGTGGGATGGCAAATCCACCATCCCTCACAGGTGGGGGCAAAGGAGCTATAGATTATGGGGTGGCTATGACAACCGAGCCAGGGAGGGCTTGGATATTGGTAGGGATCTAGCGAAGATGACATTAGGTAACGTTAAGATTAGTTAGTGACTGATACCTGTAGTGGGGTGGCAGGTAGTTTAGTGTGGATGATAATGACGTGGGAGCGCAATAGTTTAAAGGGACGACTGGGAAGCGCAAGTTTCAGAGGGGAGTAGTTAGCTGAGATGATGCCGTGTGTGTGAAGATTGAACAGGTGAGAATTGAACAGGTGTGATTGCACAGGTGTGCAACTGAACAGGTGTGTGGAGCAGTGTATGAGGGAGTAGTGGTGATTGCGTGTTGTGTTGACCAAATGGTCCAGGAAGAGGAGGAGGGTGCAGGTGGCACCAGGTAGGATTGCACAGGTGTGCAACGACAGGTGAATGAAAGACAGGTGTATGGAATAAATGGTATGGAGTATTGGAATGGATGGTCGTGGAGTGAGTATGGTGGAAATTGTGGAGTGGAGTGGATGGTGCGAAGGTGTGAATGGGGGAAGAGTGGACCCCCATCACGGATACCCGGGGCGGGTAGTGTAAGTGTTAGGTAGAGGGTACAGGTAAATTGTGGTTGGATATTGGCATCTGTGGTGCGAGGTGAAAGAATGGTATTTGGATGGGTGCATTAGTGTTGTGGAAATGGCTGGGCGTGTAGCCTGTTAGTGTGTGTAGTTGGTTGGGCACTCCACCACTGTGAGGATGTCGGCCAGGTGAGGCCGCAGGTGGGCTCTGGGAGCCGGTAGTAGTGGATGGGGCCCGAGGATCCGGAGGACGGACCCGGGTAACCCAGTGCCAGAGGGCACCGAGAGGGGTGACAGAGCCAGGAGGGGCCTGCCCCAGTTAGATAGGTTAGGGTGAGGAGCTAGGTAAGCTCGGGTGGCAACTACAGTGGTGGAGGTGTGCAGGTGGGTAGACCTGCTGGGAGAGTTACACGTCGCAGCCCAGAAATTGTGCGAGGGCACCGGGAGATGAATCGGGGGAATGAGACCCCAAATTGAGAAGCACCACAGTTTGGTCAATGGGAATTGGTTTTTAGAACCCATAGTGTAAGTGGCCAATGGATTGGCAGGGGAAGACCCCGGGTAGTGTAAAGTGTGTTAATGTCATTTAGAAAGTAGTTAGGATGAAGTCTCCTCGCACCATCTGCATCCACTCACCTGAGGTGACAGGTACTCCACACCATGCCATGTTTTGTTATTTTTACTGTGCAAATGTTTGGATGGTGAGACGCATCATGACGTGGGTGTGACATTGTGCTTTGATGTTCCATCTCTGCCTCCTTATGAGGATTGATGATGAATTTGGTGATGGCAAATTTTGAAGTAGAGGGATTGTGGAGACGAATTTGGTATAGGGGAAATATGGGGAAGACGTGACAGTAGTGACGAATTTGTAAATGTGTAGATTTTTGTACATATGGGGTAAGGGCAAGGGTAGGGTAGGTGACAGGGGGGTGACGTACGGTAGGGACGAGCTTTCTCACTTCGCCCTCCGTACGCATTTCACCTTGCATTGCCTTATTGATGTGTACCCTTGTGACCTTACCCCTCACTCAATTGTCTTTCCCCTTTTGTCTCCCACATGACCTGTGCGCCATTGGGTGCCGAGGGGAGCGTGCGTGGGTCGGCCATTGTGCGCCCGAAATTCCCAGAACCAGCTGTCTGCATCGATGCACCACATTATGGACCACATGCCTGTGGCCGAGCACCACTTATGGACCCCATGGGTTGGGGCATGGCCCCTCTGCTGGAACCGGCCATGAGGGCCTGAAATCTTGCTGGCGGACCTTGGCCACAGGGCACCGATGCCCCACAGGTGAACCACACGAGTCGGCCCTGTGGGCCATAAATAAAATAAATGAAAAGGACACATTGGGTGCAAGTTTTAATACAAATAGGCCGCCAGTAAGCAAAGCAAAAGAATGACAACATCTGGAAGAACAAATAATAATAACCAGCAGAGGGAGCCGAAGAGCAAGAGACACCTGCAGGGTTAGGGGTTGTTGAATTTATTTTTGTTGAACACTCTGGAACAATGGTGACTGCACCGATTGGTGCTTGGGTGCTTGTATTGGTGCGTTTTTGGGTGCGTTCATGGTGCGTCGATGCAGAGCAGACTGTCTCCCCCCCAGAAAGAACAATCACAGGTCCTGGGTTAGTTTTGTAAATAAAAATAGCGTCATTGTAAATAATGCTTCCCACCGTCAGTGTATAGTTTGAAGACCATTCCGCAATTCGGTTAACTGTGGGCGTAAGTCTGTTAGGCAGGGTGCAATGGAGCAGCGGGACACATTTATTTATGTTTTAAAACTGTCGCACTCAGGGTCAGGTTAAAAGTAGAGGGAACTACACCTACGTGCCACACTAAGGTAAAAGTTATAGGCCCGGGACGTGCCTAAGGGGAGGAGGGTGCAGTGTTGTAGATATGAGAATGTATTTTTTATTTATTGTTGTGGTAAAATGTTGTTGTAAAAGGTTGTTGTAAAATATCACCCCTCCTCCCTCCGTTTGTGGTTGTATAAAGGTCAAAGGGCGTTCCCGTAGTTAGTCCATAAAACATACATGCAGGACACGATATATCTTTTTTGACAGTTATATCCTTATTATGTGTATTAGTGTAAGGCTGTGTCTCCCATTAATTGAAGTACTCCATTGCACCAGTGAAAGAGAATAGATCCCCTTTCCTTCCCATCCCCAAAACCTCCATTTCCATATTACATCCCCTCTCGTCATTGCTGAGCCCTCGATTCCCAATCACCTCCCCTCCAATAACCGCCATTGACCATGTGCTTGAGTCGGAGAAGAAAGGCGTGTCTCCACCTCGTCATAGAGGGGAGGAGGGGCGTACCCGCCCGTCGTCATCGAGGGGGGAGCCCGAGGGTCGCGCGACCAACCAGGGCCGAGGTGAGCACCCCGATGGGCGTGTCCAAAACGCCGGCGGCGTAATCGCTGGAGGCGCTATAAAAGGCGCAAACGGGAGATGCACGGAGAGTTGGTCTGAGTCGGTTGCCAGAGGAGGGTCAGTGGTTGCGTTGGTTGCGGTGGTAAGAAGTCGGTGGTGAGAAGTGGTGGCGTCGAGGGGCAGTGGTTGCGTTGGTTGCGTTGAGTTGTCAATGGTGAGGAGACACCAGGGCCAAGAGAGAGAAGGTGCCAAGGGCCATTACCAGCAGTTGCGCCAGAGACGGCAGACGCGCCCTGAGCTGAGCCAGAGAGGCAGCGTTGACTCCACCAGGCAGCTTCAACCCGTTACCCCGCGGGGACCAAATAGCGGTGGCATCGGTGGCCGTCGAGGTCCAGCCGACGTCCCGTGCGGGATCAAGCCCGAACCATCTGCCCCAGCTGAACCTTCCCATTCCTCCTTCCAACATTCCTTCCATTCCATCCTTCTTGTATACGTGAGTTTGTTTTGTTTGTTCTGTCCCTGGGTATTTAATTAAGTCTGTAGGTAAGCTAAAATTTGCACTGTGTCACCTGCGTCTTATGTGTTGTAAATAAAACTTGATTGCTCCTTTTTGCTTGTGTGTGTAAATAATAAACCCCATTACTCGTCTGTACGTCTTCTCGTTTTATTCCTTTTCCTCTTGCATTGCGTCGTTTTTGTCTTTTCCCTCATTGAGCAGCTGTGGTGCGATACGGCCAAAGTTCTGGGTGAATCGGGTGAGTCAGGGATCCTGTAACGGTCGCGGCAATACCAAACCGCTCGGTAACTAACATCTTAATCCGCGATCGGTAACAATATATATATACACACACACATATATATTTCAGCGCAGAGTCTTTTTTTTTGCTTTTTCTTTTTTAATGAGATACTGCCTGCCATAAAGCCTTTAAGGTCACTCGAGGTGGGAGCTACAATGATATTCAACTCCTCCCTCAAGCTTTTGTGAAATCGTACCAAACTTCTGTTGTGCACCTACTTCTCCCGTGTGTGTCCTAAGGGTTTTTTTTTTTTTTTTTGGAACTTGAATTTTTTTTTTCAACTTCAATTGTGTATAAAATGGAATATTGTGGTGCTGTGCACACACGACTCGATTGCCAGAGAGGTAGGCCACAACGCGTTGGTACAAACAGTGTCTTTATTAAGAGCTCGCACTCCGGGCATGGCCGATCAGTCGAAAGGCGGGGCATGCGCTTTCGTTCCCCGCCTGGACGCTCGCGCCACCCACTGGTGTGCGGAATTATTGTCCTTTGTGCCCGCCACACGTGCCCCCCCAGAATTCCCGCACACCTGAAGGGTGAGTTTGCGGGGAAGCTGGATGACCCGGCCGAAACGCCCCCTGGCGATGGGTGCAGGGCTGGGGGGTAGCGGGACGGCGGGGCTGGGGGGTGCCGGGGGTCTGATCGCCGGGGGGCGGCCTCGACGCGGAGGCAGAGCTGCTTGTGGGGGGTGGTCCAGATCGAGGTGGACCGGCTTGAGGCGGTCCACGGGGATGCGATCCGGGGCACCGCCGATGTCGATGGTGAAATATTTGTCCCCGGTCTCCAGCACGTGGAAGGGCCCGTCGTACGGGGGCCGTAGCGGTGCCCGGTGGGCGTCGTGCCGGACGAAGACGTACTCCGCCGTGCGAAGCTCCGGGGCGACGTGGGAAGATGCTCAACCGTGGTGTGCCGTCGGCACCGGGGCGAACCTCCAGGCGGGCTCCTGAAGGGCGGAGCGCTGTTGCGCCGCGGACCAAGGAGCCGTGGAGTCGGGGATAAATTCGCCCGGTACCCGCAGTGGTTGCCCGAAGACCAGCTCCGCCGAGGACGCGCGCAGGTCGTCCTTGGGCGCCGTCCTGAGGCCCAGCAGGACCCAGGGGAGCCTGTCAGCCCAGCTGCCGTCGCGGAGGCTGGCCCGGAGCGCGGCCTTCATCGAGCGATGAAAGCGCTCGCACAGGCCATTGGCCTGGGGGTGGTAGGCCGTGGTGTGGTGTAGTTTCACGCCGAGCCCTTGCGCCACCGCGGCCCAGAGCTCCGAGGTGAACTGGGGGCTGCGGTCAGACTAGATGTCCGAGGGGGCACTGAACTGGGCAACCCAAGTGGCGATGAAGGCTTGCGCCACATCAGCCGCAGACGTCGCTGCCAATGGGACGGCCTCCGGCCACCGTGTGGTGCGGTCCACCATGGTGAGTAGGTGGGTGAACCCTGGCGAGGGGGGCAGAGGTCCCACCAGGTCGACGTGCACGTGGTTGAACCGATGCTCGGGCACCACAAACGGGGCCAACGGGGCCTGGGTGTGGCGGTGGACCTTTGTGCGCTGGCACGCGAGGCACGTCCTGGCCCAGTCGCGGACATCCTTCCTGAGGCCATGCCAGACGAACTTCGCCACGACGAGCTTCTGGGAGGCCTTCGTGCCCGGGTGGGACAGGCCGTGGATGGCGTCGAACACTGGGCGCTGCCAGCCAGCGGGCACGATGGGGCGAGGCCGGCCGAGGGAGTCGTCGCACAGGAGGGCCGCGCCCGCGGCGTCGAACGGCACCTCGGTGACGCGGAGGCCCGTGACGGCGGTCCGCAAGGCCTGGACGCCGGGGTCGGCGGTCTGGTCCTCCGCCATCCGGGCATAGTCGATCCTGAGGTGGACCGCGTGCGCGACGGACCGGGAAAGGCAATCCGCCACCGGGTTGTCTTTACCCGCCACGTGACGGATGTCCGTCGTATACTCGGACACGGCAGAGAGGTGATGCTGCTGCTGTGCCGACCATGGCTCGGCGACCTTGGCCATCGCGAACACAAGGGGCTTGTGGTCGATGAAAGCCGTGAACGGGCGGCCCTCCAGCAGATGGCAGAAGTGTCGGACGGCCAGGTGGAGCCCGAGCAGCTCGCGGTCGAAGGTGCTGTAGCGGCGTTCGTGCGGGCGAAGCTGCCGACTAAAAAACGCCAGCGGTTGCCAAGCACCACGCACCCACTGCTCGTACACCGCACCCACCGCGTAGTCCGACACGTCAGTGGTGAGGGCGATCCGCGCATCGGGCACCGGGTGCGCCAGCATGGTGGTGTTGGCCAGGGCCAGCTTTGCGCCCGCAAACGCCGCGGCCATCGGCTCCGACCAGGCGATGTCACCTTTGCCCGGCTTGCCCCGGAGGGCCTCGTGCAGGGGGCGGAGGAGCTGGGCGATGTGAGGCACGAAGCGGTGGTAAAAATTTACCGTGCCCAGGAACTCCTGGAGCCCCTTGATCGTGCGGGGTCACGGGAAATCCCTGACCGCCTCCACCTTGGCCGGTAAAGGGACGGCCCCGTGCCTGGTGATGCGGTGCCCCAAGAAGTCGATGGTGGCGATGCCGAAACAGCACTTTGCGGGGTTGATGATTAGGCCATGCTGGCTCAGGCGTTCGAAAAGCGTGCGGAGGTGGAGCAGGTGCTCCTCCCGGGACGCGCTCGCGACTAGGATATCGTCCAGGTAGACAAAGAGGAAAGGTAAGTCGCGCAAGACGCTGTCCATAAGCCGTTGGAACGCCTGGGCCGCATTCTTCAACCCGAAAGGCATTCGCAGGAACTCGAAGAGGCCGAAAGGGGTGATGACGGCCGTCTTCGGGACATCGCCCGGTTGTACGGGGACCTGGTGGTAGCCCCGGATGAGGTCCACCTTGGAAAACACGGTCGTGTTTGCCAACCGGGCGGAAAAGTCCTGGATATGTGGGACCGGGTAGAGGTCAGGGGTGGTGGCATCATTGAGCCGGCGGTAGTCCCCGCACGGCCGCCATCCCCCGCCGGGCTTCGGCACAAAGTGCAGAGGAGAAGCCCAAGCGCTGTTGGAGCGCCGTACGATCCCCAGCCGCTCCAGCGTGGCGAACTCCGCTTTCGCCACGGCGAGCTTCGTGGGTTCGAGTCGACATGCCCAGGCGTAGACCGGCGGCCCGACCATGGGTATATGGTGCTCTACCCCGTGTTTAACGGCCACCGCTGAGAAGGTGGGCTGCGTGAGGGCCGGGAAAGTGGCTCGGAGGCGGGTAAAGTCGTCCGCTGCCGGAAGCGTGCAAACTAAACTCGCCGGGACGGAACCTTCCAGCAAGCCGCTTGGCAAGCCGCTCGGTGAGCCGCTCAGTGAGCCGCTCAACGAGCCGCTCAGCCAACAAGCGAGCGAGGTGAAGGTTTCGGCCTGGACGAGACGTCTGCGCTTCACGTCGACCAACAGCCCATGCGCACATCGGAAGTCTGCGCCCAGCAGGGCCATTGGCACGCTGGCGGTCACGAACGACCATTGAAAGCGCTGCCCTCCGAACCGCAGTGAGAGGCAACGCTTCCCAAATGTGCGGATGGGTGTACCGTTGGCGGCATGCAAAGCGGGGCCCCGGCCCGCGGCTTGCTTGTCGGACGTGAAGGCGGGAGGACGCTTACCTGCTCTCCTGTGTCGCAAAGGAAACTGAGCCCGGACAAGGTGTCCGTGATGAACAGGAGGCTGCCGGAATGGCCGACGCTTAGGGCCGCTAATGAGCACCAGCCCGGTCGTTTCCCGACCCGTCAAAAGAGCACGGCGGGCGACACGTTTTAGCCTTGCGGCCGAACTTGGCATGGTAGTAGCACCAGGTTTGCGGCGGTGACGGCCGTGGTGGTGGCGGCGGCGGTAGTGGGCAGGGCGCAGCAGCGGCCACGAGGGAAGCCGGAGGCGCGGTAGCCTCTGCCCCGGGATCCACTACGGCAGCACCGTAAATCGACCGCCTGTCGCAGGCCGCGAAAAACTTGTCGGCCTCTCTGGCCAGGGCGCGGGGTTCCGTGATTTTGGAACCGGCCAGCGCGAGGCGCACCTGTATCGGTAGCTGGCGGAGGAAAAGTGCGCGAAACAAGAAATCCGGGCGCTGGTCTCCAAGCAGCGACAGCATGTAATCCATCCGGACGGATGGTCGTGTGTCGCCGAGGGCGGGAAGGTCCAGGAGGCGGTCGGCCCGTTCGATCTCCGTGAGCCCGAACGTGGCGAGGAGGAGATGTTTGAGCGCCTCGTACTTGTTGTCGCCCGGCGGGCGCCGAAGGATGGACACGACTCGGGCGGCAGTGCCGGGCCCGAGGGCGGCGACCACATGGTAGTACTGGGTCTCGTCTGCCGTGATGCCTCGGAGCTGAAATTGAGCTTTGGCCTGCACAAACCAAACGTCGGCTTGTGCTTCCCAAAACTCCGGGAGTTTGACGGCGACGGCGTTGGTAGCCATGGTGCGTTCGGGGGTCAGCAACGGCTGAACCAATCGGGTCACCAGTGTGGTGCTGTGCACACACGACTCGATTGCCAGAGAGGTCGGCCACAACGCGTTGGTACAAACAGAGTCTTTATTAAGAGCTCGCACTTCAGCACTGGGCGGGCTCGAGCTTAGAGCCCGCATACATGTCCCGAGGCCACGCCTTGTTCCCAGGCATGGCCGATCAGTCGAAAGGCGGGGCATGCGCTTTCGTTCCCCGCCTGGACGCTCGCGCCACCCACTGGTGTGCGGAATTATTGTCCCTTGTGCCCGCCACAATATCACATATATCACCAATACATTTGTGCAAAAGAAACGTTTGTATTATGATTGGTGTACTCAATCATGACAACACAGCAACTCACAAACAGTCATTATCCTCAGTTAAAACAAGACCGTCCTCTGTATCAACGTGTGATGAGGTGTTTTAAATTGCACAGCGGAAGTTGGAAATTACATGGAGGTGAAATAATTTTAATAGCATGGCGGTGAGGTGTTTTTGATAACGCATGTAGTGGTGAGGTGTTTTGAATTACGCATGTGATGAGGTGTTTTGAATAACATGGTGCATGCATCGGGTGGTGAGGTGTTTTGAAATACGCATGTGGTGATGAGGTGTTTTTAATAACATGGTGCTTTCATTGGGTGGTGAGGTGTTTTGAATAACATGGTGCTTTCATCGGGTGGTGAGGTGTTTTGAATAACATGGTGCTTTCATCGGGTGGTGAGGTGTTTTGAATTACGTGGCGTGTACGTGGTGGTGAGTTGTTTTTAATTACGTGGCGTGTACGTGGTGGTGAGATGTTTTTAATTACTTGGCGTGTACGTGGTGGTGAGATGTTTTTAATTACTTGGCGTGTACGTGGTGGTGAGTTGTTTTTAATTACTTGGCGTGTACGTGGTGGTGAGATGTTTTTAATTACTTGGTGTGTACGTGGTGGTGAGATGTTTTTAATTACTTGGCGTGTACGTGGTGGTGAGATGTTTTTAATTACTTGGTGTGTACGTGGTGGTGAGGTGTTTTTAATTACGTGGCGTGTACGTGGTGGTGAGATGTTTTTAATTACTTGGCGTGTACGTGGTGGTGAGATGTTTTTAATTACTTGGCGTGTACGTGGTGGTGAGATGTTTTTAATTACTTGGTGTGTACGTGGTGGTGAGATGTTTTTAATTACTTGGTGTGTACGTGGTGGTGAGATGTTTTTAATTACTTGGTGTGTACGTGGTGGTGAGATGTTTTTAATTACTTGGTGTGTACGTGGTGGTGAGATGTTTTTAATTACTTGGTGTGTACGTGGTGGTGAGATGTTTTTAATTACTTGGTGTGTACGTGGTGGTGAGATGTTTTTAATTACTTGGTGTGTACGTGGTGGTGAGATGTTTTTAATTACTTGGTGTGTACGTGGTGGTGAGATGTTTTTAATTTCTTGGTGTGTACATGGTGGTGAGATGTTTTTAATTACTTGGCATGTACGTGGTGGTGAGATGTTTTTAATTACTTGGTGTGTACGTGGTGGTGAGATGTTTTTAATTACTTGGTGTGTACGTGGTGGTGAGGTGTTTTTAATTACTTGGTGTGTACGTGGTGGTGAGATGTTTTTAATTACTTGGTGTGTACGTGGTGGTGAGATGTTTTTAATTACTTGGTGTGTACGTGGTGGTGAGATGTTTTTAATTACTTGGTGTGTACGTGGTGGTGAGGTGTTTTTAATTACGTGGCGTGTACGTGGTGGTGAGATGTTTTTAATTACTTGGTGTGTACGTGGTGGTGAGGTGTTTTTAATTACGTGGCGTGTACGTGGTGGTGAGATGTTTTTAATTACTTGGCGTGTACGTGGTGGTGAGATGTTTTTAATTACTTGGCGTGTATGTGGTGGTAAGGTGTTTTGAATTACGTGGCGTGTCCGTGGTGTTGAGGTGTTTTTAATTACGTGGAGGTGATGTCAAGTATTTAATACATGGTACATATAATGAATCTGTGCAGTCTGTCAAGTCACTGAATTGCTCCCTCAAACTTTTGTGAAATCATCCCAAGCTTCCAGTCTGCACCGACCCCTCCCATTATGTATGTGCTTAGGAAATATTATTTTGAAATTTTTTGAAAAACAAATCTTCACCTTAAATTTTCAACTTGAGTTGCTTATAAAAATTGTAATATCACGAGTATTACAAATAAATTTGGACAAAATAAATGTTGAATTGATATATGTGTGAAAATGACATGCCCAGACCAGGAATCAAACCCAGGTCCTCTGGAAAACCGTACCAATGCTCTGCCATCTGAGCTATCTGGGCGACCCTGACCGAGCATGCAATTTTCCCACACATATGATTGCCACTCTCTTTCCGTCAATGCTTCCGGGGCACTCACTGCCAACCATAGGAGCACCAACAGCCTGAACACGAGAGGATCTTCCTCCAATGGGGGGACAAATCCATATCCTCTATTATAAACACCACTGGGGGCGTAGTGAAGCAATTAGATTAATGAACAGGATTAAATAATTAAATTGATATATGTGGGAAAATTACATGCACAGACCAGGAATTAATATTTGAATATTAATATTAATATTATTAATATTAGTAATTTCCACACATATATCAATTTAATTATTTATAATCCTGTTCATCAATCTAAAATAAATGTTTTTATTATGATTGGTGTAAATTATGATGACACAGAAACTCAGGTACAGTCATTATCCTCAGTTAAAACAAGCCCATGGCTCTGCAGCGACGTGTGGTGAGGTGAGCGTAGCGAGCTGATCCATGCCAGTATAATATATTGTCAAGCTCATCCATGATCGCCGTTAGAAGCCATATGTAGAAAGTATATCGAAATAATAGGATAAATCATCAATAAAATTCAATATCATTTAAAACAACCCATACATTTAAATGTAGCTATAATTGTTGATGACTTATAGAAATACAGTACAGTATTTTCATCAGATCAAGAAGAATATCCCTTATTTGCCAAAAAATAAAAGTTAACAAGTCTCAGACATGGTGGGAATTTAAATTTGAGACCTTCAGGCGGCTGAAATGAAGCAAAAGTGTCACAACACAGCCTGAAAAACACTCAATGACACTTCTGTGAACCGATTCCCAATCTCTCAAAGCAGGTAAAGAACTACGACAGGAAAAATCGATTTACGTTTCTTCCCACATAAATGAAGCAAACACTTCCACGATCTGGCAAGCAGGTTTTGACAACCAGTTACATCTCCCGTTTGCTCAAATAAAAACGAATGCTACCATGATCAATTCACACACGAACCTTTGGAAAAAAAAATTCTGAAACTGAATACTGGCGCATTTACAAACTTTTCCTATTACTTTCACTCACCACATTATTCTCAACTCCATAGATATGGACCTCTCAATTTTTCTTTCTTCCATTTGGAGCCAGTGCTCGATGCAAATAAAGAAATATAACTTTGGCAGCAAAACGGGAGAAAACCCACCATAGTACCCAGACGATACAACAACAACATGCATTTTAAGGCCATTTTCCCTGCAAGAGCGGGGGTTCGCCTTGCGGTCCCCATGACAATCTTCTCCATTTTGCCCTATTTTCTGCATCTCTCCTTGTTAACCCCCTTGCCCGCATTTCTTCTTCGACCATCTTCAGCCAAGTCTTTCTCGGTCTTCCCCGTCCTCTACTTCCTTCTGCATTCATTTCCATCACTCTTCTCAACCAGTCACTTTCATCCTTCCTCAACACATGACCAAACCATCTCAACCTGTTCCTCTTCACAGCATCAATCACAGGCTCTATTCCCATCATCTTTCGCAATTCATCATTTGTCTTCCTCTCTCTCAACGATACTCCGCACATCCACCGAACCATTCGCATTTCCACCCTTTCCAACCTTCGTTGCTGCTCTATGTTCATTACCCATGTCTCGCTCCCATAAATCATAACACTTCTCACACATGCAGCATACACCTTTCCCTTCAGCTTCAACGACACTCCCCTCATCATCAGCACGCCACTCAATTCCCGAAACTTCTTCCATGCACATCTCACTCCAGCAACCGTTACCGAGTCTGATCCACCTTCTCCATTCAGCATGTCTCCTAGGTAACAAAATGTTTTCACACCTTCCAGTGCCCAGACGATAAAGAAATAAAAATTTGGTCTTTGGCAGCAAAAGCAAGATTGAGTCAAGGATTCAAATTCAGAGTGTAAACTAGAAGAGCATACCTCTTCCAGGTTTAACAGCAGTTTATGTTTTGTCTCCCAATACCACCGTTTAGAGGCCATTTTTCCCCGCAAAGCGGGGGTTGGCCTTTTCGGGGACCGTGGTAGTTGTTGTTGTTGTTTTTTGGTCCCCTTTTTGAAGCAATGTTTTACGGCCGGATGCCCTTCCTGACGCCAACCCTTTTTGCCGCCTTCAACGACAACCAGGGAATTACCAGTGAACTGGTACTCAATTAGCCGACTTCGGAAGGATGACAGGCTGAGTCAACCCCCCTAGCATTAATTCGGCGATCCAGGCTGAGTCAACCCTTCCTGGCATTAATTCGGCGATCGACCGGGATTCGAACCCGGGATCCTAGGCATCTTAAGCCGGCACCCTAGCCGCTAGCCCAACACCAGGTATCCCAATGATAGGTCATATCTGGATCCGGCATGAACCAAAATCTAATCGGCGTGTTCTTCTCACTTACCCAGCTCATCCACCAAGGATGAGCTACATCGTAGTCTTCTCCCATATGTCACATTTGGCTTCAGACTGATATAGCCTTCTCCCATATGTCACATCTGGCTTCAGACTGATATAGCCTTCTCCCATATGTCACATCCGGCTTCAGATTGATGTAGTCTTCTCCCATATGTCACATCCGGCTTCAGAACGATGCAGTCGCCTTCCATATGTCACATCTGGCTTCAGATTGATGTAGTCTTCTCACATATGTCACATCTCGCTTCAGATTGATGTAGTCTTCTTCCATATGTCACATTTGGCTTCAGATTGATGTAGTCTTCTCACATATGTCACATCTGGCTTCAGACTGATGTAGTCTTCTCCCATATATGTCACATTTGGCTTCAGATTGATGTAGTCTTCTCCCATATGTCACGTCTGGCTTCAGATTGATGTAGTCTTCTCCCATATGTCACATCTGGCTTCAGATTGATGTAGTCTTCTCCCATATGTCACATCTCGCTTCAGATTGATGTAGTCTTCTCACATATGTCACATTTGGCTTCAGATTGATGTAGTCTTCTCCCATATGTCACATCTGGCTTCAGATTGATGTAGTCTTCTCCCATATGTCACATCTCGCTTCAGATTGATGTAGTCTTCTTACATATGTCACATTTGTCTTCAGACTGATGTAGTCTTCTCCCATATGTCACGTTTGGCTTCAGATTGATGTAGTCTTCTCCAATATGTCACATCTCGCTTCAGATTGATGTGGTCTGCTCCCATATGTCACATTTGGCTTCAGACTGATGTAGTCTTCTCCCATATGTGTCACATTTGGCTTCAGATTGATGTAGTCTTCTCCCATATGTCACGTCTGGCTTCAGATTGATGTAGTCTTCTCCCATATGTCACATCTGGCTTCAGATTGATGTAGTCTTCTCCCATATGTCATATCTGGCTTCAGATTGATGTAGTCTTCTCCAATATGTCACATCTCGCTTCAGATTGATGTAGTCTTCTCACATATGTCACATTTGGCTTCAAACCGATGTAGTCTTCTCCCATATGTCACATTTGGCTTCAGACCGATGTAGTCTTCTCCAATATGTCACATCTCGCTTCAGATTGATGTAGTCTTCTCACATATGTCACATTTGGCTTCAGACCGATTTAGTCTTCTCCCATATGTCACATTTGGCTTCAGATTGATGTAGTCTTCTCCCATATATCACATTCGGTTTCAGAACAATGCAGTCGCCTTCCATATGTCACATCTTGCTTTAGACCGATGTAGTCTCCTCCCATATGTCACATCTGGCTTTAATCCAGTGTAGTCGCCTCCCATGTGTCATATCTGTCTTAAGACTGACATAGTCGCCTCTGATACGTGTCTGATACGTCACAGCCGACATGTTCCGAAAGCTGCCGACGTTTCATCTCTTGTGACGTGGGGACGTGGTCTCCATCGGAAGAACGAGAGGATTTGATCGTTGTTGGCTGATGTGAGATTCGGACGGATCGATCATAATTCTCGTTTTGCTCTGGTACTCTGGTCAGACAGGGGTAAGTTCCTTTATGAATGCTGAGATGCTTTATGATTATTCCCGTCGTTGGTACTATTGAACCAATCTGGTTGTGTGTTAATGATGATGCAGTTTATTCCATTGTGAACGGAACTTAAACTTGCATGGTTTATGTGATCAATGTAACTAAAATTATTAAATCTGATTATGTGATCTAGTCATCCGTGTTGGTTTGATACAATTGATTGATTAAACAATCCTCATGTTCAGTTGCCAAATGTATTGGTTCATGCTTGTCCAAATTTGAGAGTATGTAAACATTGTCTGCCTCTGGTGTATCTCATGTGTTACATGGGTCAAGCCTGCAAGTGTAAAGCTTGTATTGAAATATATTTGAAGTTGTGGCGGACACAAAAGCCCACTGGCGTGGTGACATCATTCCGCGCACCAAGTGGGCGGTGGCCACGCCCGAGGGGTAGGCGTGGCCTCATGTTATACACCGGGCGCGCAGCCCGGAGCGCGCCAGTGTTACAGTGAGCTCCTGAAATAAAGACGCTTATAAGTTACCGCTTGTCCGCTTCCTCCTTGCTCGCAAGCAGCGCGCGTAACGCCGCGCTTTAAAGTTACATACTTGATATATTTATTGTAAACATTGAAGCAACATTGTTTGTTCGAGGCAATCGCCACGGTGTAGCTGGAAAATGCTGGAATTGTTGTTAAAGTATCATTCCATCAATTGTTTGAGATATTTAATTTGCTATACCTGCGATGTATCTCTGCTGAGTAGTATTTCTGTATCTTTTCGGGTCTTTATTAACTGCATATTCGAATACAGCAAGTATCAACCATCATCCATTGTCTTGCTTAATATTCTTCCCGTGTAAAACTACATTGAATTCTTTATACAAAAAATGAGTACTCGTACAGCAATTATACCGAGCAGCATTTTGTCTTTGGATCATGAACAATAAAAAGGAGACTTGGTAGAGTGAAAGAGGAGTTAAATGTACTGTTAAAAATTCTGCAAATCAAATTATATTCAATAAAAGAGAACATAGGGTATCAACAGTGCAAATTCCGTAAAAGGCCAATGCCAATTCAGCAATTACATGAGGTCAAAAACTAATCGTATTTCCTGTTTTGCAATCAAATATAACCAAAAACAAATTTGCAATCTCCCACGAAATTTAATTAACAAACTAGTCTGTGTTCAAGCAATTTAAACAGAATCTTAAACGTATTTCTCAAATCGTATTCCCTCCCCAAATTTGTTTTTGTACACAAAACGTAGGCTAATGGCAGAGTCAGGTGACCAAGGATATTTTTTAAAAACCCGAAGTATTGACAGTGAGCAGTGGGGCAACAGGCAGGGGAAACAAGTAAAGCCATGAACGAATGTGCAAAGATAAGTGAGAGGGGGGGAGGAAACACAGTAACCTGCAAGAAGAGGGTTGAGTTACGGGGGTTTGGGGGAGAGGGGGTGTTGAAGAGGTGGGATTAAAGGGGTGAGAAAAGATCAGGGGTAGACATGCAGGATGATAGAGATTCTGGCGTAATGATTGGACAGCCACAGAAAGACGGTTCCAAACAGGAGAAAACAAGATCAAACCAGAACCGTACTCGATAGATGGTATTATGTTATAACTCGGCAGTTGGTATAATTTGGCACTCAGTAGTACCTCCGCCACCAAGTTTTGTCATAACTCGTCGACAACTCTTTGAGATATAGTGCGATATATCATTTTTGGCACAATTTTTCAATGGTGAAGAATCACTGTTAGAATTCTAGTATTGGTATCTGTATCTGTATCTTCACCAACAAAAAAAAGAATCAATTCTTGTACCGTTGACTGCCTTGAGGAACTCCAGCCTGGACAGGAAGAGGAGATGAGAGAATTACATTTAGAGCAACACGTTGACTATGACAGGAGAGGAAGTCCACGAGCCATGCGTGGAGATTTCCATAGATACCATAGGAGGAGAGTTTGGTGAGCAGAGCGGGGTGCCAGACCGTATCGAAGGCACGTGATATGTCAAGGGAAACAGCTCAGATTTCCTGTTTGGCATTGAGGACCTCCATCCATTGTTGAGACAGCAGAAGCAGCCTGCCCAGAGTAGAATGACCTGGTCTGAATCCAAATTGATGATCTGAGATGAAGCCATTGGAGAAGAGGAAGGATTTGATGTCAGAAGCGATGATGGAATCCATGACCTTGCTGATGATTGGGAGCAGGCTGATTAGTCTGCACACTCTGTACACGTCCTTGTTACACACCAAACCTGTCCACCAAGATTCGCCTAAAGCCGTCCATAATTTTGTCAGATATCCTGCTCACAGTCTTATATCATATTCTTCCACCTTCGGTGGTGGAGGTAAACAGAGGGAGTGGGCAGTAAGCCTGCATATACAGGTTTTAACTAGGTTAGGGTTATTAAAAGAACATTTCCGTCAGGGAAGATCCAATCAAGCATTTCTCCCCTAATCAGTGGCCCTAAGATGTGACTAGGATTATATAATTACAAAGAGGATTGCCAAAGGAAACAAAAAGAGTATATTGTTGCCATTTACCATCCAAGCCGAGTGGTTTCATCACAAAGGAATTGACACAAATGACCAATTGGCAAAGGAATTGACCAGTTGGCACAATTGCAGGAGCTGCAAATTGCATGTGACAGTGTGGATATTCGACAAATTGCTTATTAGACATTGCATGGTTTATTCTCCACCATAATTGTTTGTCCACCAACTAACAGTGAAAGGTGGAATGATCATACAGCTTAAAGTTGCCTGCCTTTGTTCCTGCCCTGTGACACTGTTTTGCTCAAGTTGGAATTTGTTGGGCATTTATTTGCAATTCAGCCTGCATCGAAAGCAAAGTATACATTGAAATTTAATTGCATGTTCAGTTAAATGATTTAGATGCTTCTTGTGCTCTTCAACAAGTATCTTCTAGTACATTGAAGTTGTTTTTAAGTTGCAAGTTTGATCTTTGTCTATGATCCTGTTGTTTCCATTAAAATAGTCTGACCATTTACAGGTACTTGTACCTGAAAATCATTTTATTCTTTGTGAAGTGAGATAATAGGGAAGGTACTTTTTGGCCACATAGTGATCTGCCATGAATATGACAATTGCTTAATAAGACACTAAGTTAATGTTTTAGAGACATTAGGTAGAATTCTATGATCTGAGATGATTAGGTAGATCTGCAATTATCTAAACCCCTTAAACACATCAAGGCTAACTTAGCAAACTCGCACACACACAAAAGAGACGTAAAGTTGGCTTGGGGTACATTGAATTAGTGCAACAGAAGAATGAGTACTCAAACAGCAATTATAATGAGCAGTTACAATTAATGACTATTAGACACACTTTTTTATTTTATTTTTTAGACACTGCAGTGCAATGAACAGCAAAGCAAAAAGGAAAAATCTGTCAAAGCATTGTGGATAAAGTTAACAATTAATCCCTCATTGCTTGAACAGCACACAATTAAATAACTCTGCTCTGTCAAACCTGCATAAAGCGCTGCAGTAGCTATGTAGGAATATTCTTCATCCAAAACCAAAGCGATGAATGCATCTTCATCTGAAAAGACACCCATCTAATAACTCCCCCATGTGTGTATGTGTGACTCACTCCCCCGTGTGTGTGTGTGACCCACTCCCCCCCCCCCCCCCCGTGTGTGTGTGTGTGTGTGTGTGTGTGACCCACTCCGCTGTGGGTGATCCACTCCCTGGTGCAGTGTGCGTGATGTGGGAGGGATGGGGGGCAGGGTGGGAGAGGATTTCAGCTCTTGAAGTCACATTATACATGAGATGTATTCACACATTTCAAACTGTATTTCCCATGTGCACGCACATGCATTCACATGTTATCAGAAGTAAATACATTGTGTAGATTACATTATTTGTGGATCTGATAAATTGGCAGTAACCAGTTTGTGAAACTGAATGTGCAGGTGCAGCATCTAACTCAATACATATATAGAAATGTCACACATGTTCATGCCGATAGAATTCCCAAGGGTGACCCCACTAGTAAAGACTAATATGCCAATTTAAATGTAAATCAGTCATAATTTCACGATGAACCTGCAACCAAGATAGGACAAACAGTAATCAACTTCCAATTAGTCCCAGGCCTTTTCATTCTAGCTCTCACTTGATATTGGTACTCTAATATTTCGCTTAAAATCAATTACTGAGAAAACAAGTTCTGAAGGAGTCATGCTTTACAAGGTAATCGGCCTTTCAAGTCGCAGTTTTACAAGAGCTCTGCATTGTTATCGTTGCTGTTATTGTTGTGGTTCTCGTTGGGGGTCGATTTTTGAAATGTGCACCCATTGGTCAGACAGCTGCCAGACCCCACCCACATTTGTCACTTGACTCCACCCAACATGGCACCCAGACAAAATAATATATCCGCCAACTTAGTTCTCTGGTGTGCCTAAGAAATCAGGCCTTTAGGCCTCTGCTCATTCTACACTGCCTGGGTCCGTTGCGCCAGATTTCCATTGGCTTTGTTTGGGTCGAGTGTTGATTGGAAGGGTGTGTCTTCAAGTGTTACATAATATCTTAGGGGGTGTAAAACCAGATCCAACTGTCCATCAGACTCGTAGTTGATAATGAACCAAACGGTGAAGACCCTCAGAGATTAATTATATAATACTTTCAACAGCAAGGATGAGGGACTGAGGGAGTTGATTGGACAGAGGAGGTGAAAGATATGTTTTGTGTGACAGGTTGTGACCACAGTGTGGTCATTCTTGTTACTTCATAATAGAGTTGGACAAGATGGTGCTGAAGTAGTAGTCTGGGTTTCGTTCTCGAGCTGATAGACTATAAACTGTCAGATTGTTGGTTCACACGTACTGTGTTGCATCGATGCATGTACCTCAACCTTGGACGGGTGTGTAGCTCGGACATGTCTGCTAACATTAGTTGGTAGGCATTAACGATCCCATTAGTTAGTAGACATTAAAGGTGGTTTCCTTTGACGAAGAGTAGGTGAGGTATTGCCAGCACCCTGACCAAATTCCAATTCCCTGCCTGAACCTACTAGGAATCTCCCAGCATTGATGCAAACCAGCATCCACATGATGTACACTAATGAATGAATTACATTGCAGTCCTCCACAGTGGTATTATGATGTTAGGGACTTTTAAAGGGAAAACTCTTTCTATACTTCAATCTCTGAGGTAGTGGGCATTTAGGATTATGGGTATTTTATTGGTATTTAGGATTATGGGATTATGTCCATGGGTATTTAGGATTATGCACCTGATTTGTCTCTACCTTTCATTGAAAGCATGTCACTTCATTGACTGTGGTGAGATTTCTGCAACACAACAATAGTGTACGATTCGCTTTCAATTTTTCAGGATCCGACAAGGTTGATCGAGTTCGTTGTCGATTTTACATGCATGACTCAAGTGATACCATACTGAGGCACAGTAATCCTTAATCAAGTGACAGAGTTAAACTGTTTGCTCACAATGTTTTGTTGTCAGCTCTCAATTTTGTGGTGGCCACTTTCTGAAGTCATGTTGTTTTCATTTTCTTGATGTTCTCTGTGAATGGTAATATACGTATATATATACGTATATATATATATATATATATATATATATACACATACACATATATATACATGCATGATCTTGCTTCGTGGAAGAGCTCGGACACAGAACAGATCAGGGTACATCTATCTATAATTCCAGTAATCTCTGTGTGTTTGTTTGTTTGTCTGTGACCGCTGTTTCTCGACAACCACGGGTCCGATATACTTTAAACTTGCCAGGTATATTGCTGGGGACCCGAGGATGTGCCTTTTCAAGGTTTCATATTAATCGGACAATTACTTACCGAGCTATGTCCAAAAAACGATTCAACCAATCAGAGAGCAGCGAGCTATCGCGTGTGCCGAACGTGGCGAACACACTCTGCCTCGGATGGCACATTTGAGAGCGTATTCATTTATTTCACGTTTGCAAACTATGTTGCCGCTATGTTGGCGTTAAACTATGTTTTAAAACTAATAAAAACCATTTCATGTAAATAGAGGGGGGGGGGGGGTTGTCACTGTACTCGCAAGCCGTTCGCCGTTCGCTTTGGCGTTGCGAATGGACCAAAACATTTCATGAACCAAACCATTTCATGTAAAGCGTTCGCCGTTCGCTTTGGCGTTGCGAATGGACCAAAACATTTCATGGACCAAACCATTTCATGTAAATAGAGGGGGGGGGATATAATTTTAGATATATATATAGTACGGGCATGCCCTAGTCATAATAAAGGGAACAGCAGGAGAAAGGGAAAACGCTAAGTGCAGGGTGGATGGAGACGGACAAAGAAGGCATGCAGGTGACGATGAGGGTTAGGAGAGAACGCAAGGGGTGAACAAGATGGATACATGAGGAAAGTTTTGGAGAGGTGCGGGTGGTTTGATGGTTGTAGAAAAGATTGTAATTTTTGAATGGGGGATGACTTGAGATGGTGGTGAGCAGCTGTCTTGAAGACCGGGAGGGAATTTGGATCTAAGAGAGTGTGGAAGGTGGTTCCACATGTGGGAAAAGAGGAATTAATGAATGGAGGTGAGTCGTGGTCTGGATTTAGGCAGTTTCACTAGGAGGGGGTTGCTGGTGGACCGCGTGTGTCTGCAGATACCTAAGGGGGACAAAGCATGGAGAGGGCTATGGATGCAAGAGAAGAAATGAGGCAGACGAAGACAGAGAGACCACTGACCTGTCAGCGATAGTGAAATGATATGCCCATAGACTCAGCTTCATTTCCAATGATCCAATGAAAACGAGAGTTTCCAATGATCTTTAAAACCTTGGTTTCCATAGCATCAAGCTGAGCAGGATGTGAAGCAGGGGAGCCAGCCCAGAGTGGAGAGCAGTACTCCATTAAGCTTCGGATGAAAGCTTTATAGGTGGATATAAGCTCAGTTGGATAGAATTTAAACTATATTTTGACTCTAAGGTATACTGATTATTCATTGTACTGAGTGAGAAGTCTGGAGAATGGGCCCATGATGGTCAGAGCTCACAATACAAGGTGAAACTATTCTCCAAGCTCAAGAGAAACAGTTCAACATGGGCCACAGTTCAGGAGATGATCCACTGTTCTCCCATGTTGTTCTCCCTCAAATGCCTTCCCTTGATTGTTTCCCTGAGCATTCCCTCGAAGACCTCCATGGCTGCACCTTTATCTCCACGAGAGGTGTCAGATGCTGATCAAATGTTTACAAAGGTTCAGACAAGTGGAAAGTGCTGATCTGTCTTGAACTGCCACGAGCCCATTGGTTCAATATACGACTCATTACCCTTTAGCATCTGAAGTTAGCGCAATCAAAAGTCTTCCCATGGTGCCAACATGTCTTGGGGGTTCATTTATGATTTTGCCAGCCCATAAAGAAAAGGAGTAAAGTGCATGGAATCAAATTATAACTGCATGTGAGCCACTCAAGCAGAAAATCAGGACGGTATAGGAAGGCACTGCTGAATGACATAAATTTAAATAGAGGTAGATGAGAGATCCCAAATAACTATTGACAAACAAGGTGCTCCTAAACAAGTCAGATTTACTATGATTGGAATTATTCAAATGAAGCTGAAAGGAGATAATTAATAAAAGCGTCAAACAAGCCCACAAAGAATACAAATCAATAAAATCATTTCCTTCAGTCCCTTCATTTTATCAGTTGTTAATCACATCTTTACATTTTTCAATTAATCTTAAACACACTACATCTCCCTCAGCTCGTCCTTGCCTCTCTCACCTCCACCTACCCCTACTCCTCCCTTTTCCCCTCTTCATTCTTCCCCCCAAATCAGTCCTCTACCCTCATACAATTCCACCTTTTTATCATTTTATCCACATTGTCATTTTCATCCTTTATCATATCATTGCTGCAAAAGCTAAAGCAGAAGGTATAATTTTTTATTTCATGTAGTGATCCTAATCGATGCATCTTTAACTAGAACAGCACTCGGTAAGGGTGCAATCCACCACCAGGCTGAATCGTTTGTTTCCCACTTATGGACCGGATCTGGATTCGGACCTGAACCAAAATCAAATTGCCTTGTTCGTGTCGCCTAACAAACCCATCCACCAATTTTGGTCATAATCCGTCCAAAACTTTTTGAAATCATCAATCATAAATGAAATCAAAACTTTTGAATGGGATGGCAACATTGAGAGTAACCCAGTTTAGTTTTAGGACCGGCAGAGAAGATAACTGAGAAGGAAGTTGAGGAAGCGATAAAAGCAATGAAGAGTAGAAAAGCGGGAGGGCCGACGGGAGTTGTGGGAGATATGTTGAAGGCAGCAGGAAGTTGGCGGTGTGAAGAGAATGACAGAGATCTGCAATCTGGTGGTGAAAGAAGGCCACATTCCAGTGGCTTGGGAACTGAGTACCATCGTCCCTCTATACAAGGGGAATGGTGACCCTCTGGAGTGTGGCTCGGACCGAGCGATAAAGTTATTGGAGCATGGAATGAAGGTATTGGAAAGGGTGTTGGAGAGGAGGATAAGGAAAAAAGTAAAGATCGACGAAATGCAGTTTGGATTTATGCCAGGAAGAGGAACGACAGATGCGCTTTTTATTTTAAGGCAGATGCAGGAGAAGTACAAAAAGAAGAGGGAGAAGTTGTTTCTTGGGTTTGTTGATCTGGAGAAAGCATTCGATAGGGTTCCAAGCGAAGTATTGACATGGGCATTGAGGAAGTTAGGAGTGGAGGAATGGTTGATCAGAGAAGTGATGGCAATGTACAAAAGAGCGCGCACAGCTGTAAGGATGAAGGACGGGAACAGTGGTGAGTTTGAGGTGAAGGTGGGAGTGCATCAGGGGTCGGTACTAAGTCCACTACTATTTGTAGTTGTGATGGAGGTGCTGCCTCGGAATGTAAAGGAGGGTTTACCGTGGGAGTTGTGGTATGCAGATGATCTGGTGTTGATTGTGGAAAGTATGGATGGACTGAATGAGAAGATGAACAAGTGGAAGGAATGTATGGAGACTAAAGGTCTGAAGGTGAATATCGGAAAAACGAAGGTGATGGCAAGTGGTAAAGCATGTGGTGAGGTGGAAACAACTGGGAAGTGGCCATGTGCTGTGTGCAGGAAGGGTGTCGGAGTGAACTCAATTCAATGTACAATGTGCGATGAGTGGGTTCATCAAAAATGTAGTGGTTTGAGAGGGTCATTAACCAGTGTGGCAGCTACATTCAAGAGTAAGGTGTGCACAGAGGGAGCTGCAGATGGAGGAAATTATGAGTTGGATGTTGGAGACGGCATGAAGCTGGAAGGTGTGAAAACATTTTGCTACCTTGGAGACATGCTGAATGGAGAAGGTGGATCAGACTCGGCAACGGTTGCAAGAGTGAGATGTGCATGGAAGAAGTTTCGGGAACTGAGTGGCGTGCTGACGAGGAGGGGAGTGTCATTGAAGCTGAAGGGAAAGGTGTATGCTGCATGTGTGAGAAGTGTTATGATTTATGGGAGCGAGACATGGGTAATGAACATAGAGCAGCAACGAAGTCTTGAAAGGGTGGAAATGCGAATGGTTTGGTGGATGTGTGGAGTATCGTTGAGAGAGAGGAAGACAAATGATGAATTGCAAAAGATGATGGGAATAGAGCCTGTGATTGATGCTGTGAAGAGAAACAGGTTGAGATGGTTTGGTCATGTGTTGAGGAAGGATGAAAGTGACTGGTTGAGAAGAGTGATGGAAATGAATGTAGAAGGAAATCGAGGACGGGAAGACTGAGAAAGACTTGGCTAAAGGTGGTGGAAGAAGAAATGCGGGCAAGGGGGTTAACAAGGGGAGATGCAGAAAATAGGGCAAAATGGAGAAGATTGTCATGGGGACCGCAAGGCTAACCCCCGCTCAAGCAGGGAAAATGGCCTTAAAATTTCGTATCCATCTCTTATCTTCCCCCATCCAAAACCTTGATCTATTTCTACGCGAGCTAACTTCATCCCTGATTCACCTTTTTGAAATACCAACTTCTTTCCTGGAAGTCCTTGGTGTCCTTGTGTTTTATACTTCTCCCACCCCTCCCCCCCTTCCCACGCCACCTTCCCCCAAGCCCTCTCCCTCCCACACATTCCCGATGTCCCTCACAAATGTTGTGTTTATGTGCTTCCCCTTCTCTCCCCATCTTGTCTGCCGCTCCCCTTTTTATATACTTTGTTTGTTTGTCTGTTTGATTTGTTTGTGTGATAAATGTTAGCTCTTTCACGAGCCTCGATTATGTATACAAAAAAAAAAATGCATGCTGTTGTTGTGTGTTGTTGTTGTAAATTGTTTTTGGCTCTTTAACTCAATGGTGAAGAATCACTTCAATTTTTCAAAAATTCGTGTATCCGGATCCGTAATCGGATCTGCACGAAAGTCGAATCGATTCGTCCTTGTCACACACACAACATGTGCACCAAGTTTCATTTGAATTTGTCTGCAACTTTTTGAGATATCGTGCTATATATTGATTTTAGCCGTATCACTCAGTGGTGAAGAATCACTTTAAAAAATTCTGATTTTGATATGGATTCGGATCTTCATCAAAATTTAATGAATTCTTCATTTGGCACACACCTAACCTTTCCACGAAGTTTCGTCCAAATCCCTCCAAAACATTTTGAGATATGTTGCTATATATCGTTTTTGGCATATCTCTCAATGGTGATGAATTGCAAAATTCTCCGATCGGGATCCGGATTGGAATCTTCACCAACATCGAATAGATTCGTGCTTGTCACACTCAACCAATCCATCAAATTTTGTCCGAATCCGTTAACAAATCTTTGAGATAACGTGCTTTATATAGTTTTTGGCCCGATGTCTCAGTGGTGAAGAATCGTCCAAAAAATTATCGGATCCGGGTCCGAATCTTCAGCCAAATTCTTATCAATTGGTCTTGTTACACACCCAACCTGTCCACCAAATTTCGTCTGAATCCATCCACAACTTTACACAACTTTTCTGATATCGTGTTGACAAACAGACAAGGGTGAAAACATAACCTCCATCCATCTTCCGTGGTTGGGAGTAAATATGCCAACAAAGTTTTACTCTTGCACTATTTTAATATCATTTTCAATACTTGTGTTATGGCTATTCAATATTGATAAGTGGGAAATATGGTTGAAAGATTGGTATAATGACAGATATGGCATGAAAGATTGAATTAATTAACATGTTTGTGAATCAAACATGTTGTGTACATACGTATGCATTACTACAGAAGTTTACGAGTAGCATCATGGTATTTGATATCACAAGTTGAAGTTCATTGAAACTATGTTTAACAAAAACAACTAACAATGACCTCTAATTGGAAACATACATCAAACCCATCGAGCATAATGAGAGGCCAGAGGGTGTTGGCACAGGTGCAACTTTTAATAGGTCACCATAAGGCAGGTTGTCTGAATGCAAGGTGTGAAAATATAAAGGATTGAGTCGTTTGTATTCTTTTTGGAGGAACATATTAGGTGTGGGAAGGAGGGGGGCAAAGGAGGAGATGTTTTTTCACTAATTTACGATTTGTACTTTGGACAACAGCAGTTAACAAAAACAATGAAATATCTTACAATGAGAAATTTCCAGGCTGGCTGTGTGGAATATTGAGAAGTGATGACTGACCTAATAATGCAGAGGAAGCATGTAGTGAAAGTAATGAGGTTTTTCAATGAAATAAGTTCTGAGTAAAATTGTTCATGTAATATGCCACGTCAGTCATATTACCAGAAAAAAAAAAGTGCTCCATTTCTGAAACATAAAAAGGAACAAAAGTATTTTGATGATAAATTCAACATGAACAAAGCCACGCGTATTAATCAAAGTTTATCAGGGATGCTCCGGCTTAATTGATTTTCCACCAAAGGAAGAAAAGAACATCCACGTGTTTATAAAGGTGTCTTTTACTCCCAGGAAATCTTGCCTTTGCACATTGGCATGGAATGACGAAGGCTCCTAATGAAGTACAATTTATATGGAACACATCAGTCATGGGAAAATGATGGTTCTGGATCAGTTGGCCAACGGCTCATTTCCACCGATGGAGCGCTGCTCTGCTGCACCATGCTGATCTCTCCCTTAGTTCATAAATGAGCCGAATTTTCCAGAACAATCATTTTCCCACTACTTGCCAAATGGAAATTCAATATAAAATTGCTTTTGTTCAAAATTGATCAACCGCAGGGCCTCCTCAAATATTGAAAAAAAACCGGACATAAAGACATTTGAATTTTTAAAGAATACCGTAATTATAAATAAAAGAAATGAAAGTGTGTTTAAGATGCAACAAGATAAAGTCGCTCAAATTAATTTTGTTTCATGTAACTCGTATTCGCAAAATGAACCAAAAATCTCATCCCCATTCATATCATGGAATGTATATCTAGGTGGGGTGCAGTGTATAAAATATCTGCACTTTTTAATAACCCATTATGCCATCTTCTGGATTAACCTTTTTCACAATGACTTTCCCATCTATAAATACTTATAATCTGGCAAACTTTGCATTTAGATTTCTTATAATTAATTTGCAGCACGAGCACCAGAAACTGCTCCGAAACGAGCAACAAAATGATTGATTAATTTTCATAATCTATTTTTTATATATCTCTGAGGGTTTCGATTTGGTCGGGCGAATGGATGGTTCTGTGCTCGTTCGCAATATCCTGAATAATACATACCCATCTTTGACTTGTCCAGCTGGTTTCATTTCCCAATTGGATACATTTCTTGAGAGGTCGTTGTTTAAAATACGTTTAAATGTTCAATTACAATGGCTTTTCCTTTGATATGGATATTAAATAATGGAATACCATTAAATTTAAGAAGATACATACATGTACGTCTATATTATTATCATTCTTCATGAGTCAATAATTTCACAGTCTTCTAAAAGGTGCTCTATTTTTGGAGTTAGCCAAACTTGGGATGCTAGATCTGGTGCGAGTGGGGATTGGGGAGGGCACAGGTGCTAATTGCCCACCCCCTGCCTTTTGGCCGTATCATGTGGATGCTCAAAAAGTCTGATGACTGTTGAACAAGCATTCTGAGTATTGCGCTGCAATACATGTCCCCTACCGGCAGTCTGTCGTCCGGAAAACTGTTGGGGAAATTACCAAAGTTCAAAGTGCCATAACTTTGTCAAAAATGATCGAAACGTCGTGAAGTTCGAACTTGATCTGTAACTTATCATGAGGAAACCATGTACCAAGTTTGAAATTATTAGCATTAAGAGTTTCGAAAAAAAAGTCCGGAAAGCTGTTCTTTGCGTGACGGACTGACAGACGGAGGGACGGAGTGCACACCTATAGTCCCCGCCGGTGTACACTGGTAGGGGACTAACTAGCGAATAGTGTAAAAGGCTTTTAAAATGCATTATATCCTTTGACCGCCGATAATTTTGTACTCACAAGTTTTTAGGATATTTTAGGAGGCAGACCTAAATTCCCTCAAAGGATTCCTTAATTCCAGAAAGAGGGGTGGGAGTAGGAGAGATGGAAAAGAGAGAGAGAGAGAGAGAGAGAGAGAGAGAGAGAGAGAGAGAGAGAGAGAGAGAGAGAGAGAGAGAGAGAGAGAGATGGAAGAGAGAGAGAGAGAGAGATGGAAGAGAGAGAGAGAGAGAGAGAGAGAGAGAGAGAGAGAGAAAGAGAGAGATGGAAGAGAGAGAGAGAGAGAGATGGAAGAGAGAGAGAGATGGAAGAGAGAGAGAGAGAGAGATGGAAGAGAGAGAGATGGAAGAGAGAGAGAGAGATGGAAGAGAGAGAGAGAGATGGAAGAGAGAGAGAGATGGAAGAGAGAGAGAGATGGAAGAGAGAGAGAGAGAGATGGAAGAGAGAGAGAGAGATGGAAGAGAGAGAGGGAGATGGAAGAGAGAGAGAGAGAGAGATGGAAGAGAGAGAGAGAGAGAGAGATGGAAGAGAGAGAGAGAGATGGAAGAGAGAGAGAGAGAGATGGAAGAGAGAGAGAGAGAGAGATGGAAGAGAGAGAGAGAGAGAGATGGAAGAGAGAGAGAGATGGAAGAGAGAGAGAGAGAGAGATGGAAGAGAGAGAGAGAGAGATGGGAGAGAGAGATGGAAGAGAGAGAGAGAGATGGAAGAGAGAGAGAGAGATGGAAGAGAGAGAGAGAGATGGAAGAGAGAGAGAGCGAGATGGAAGAGAGA